>NC_135425.1:9247696-9547696 GCF_051991245.1 Festucalex cinctus | reverse complement strand
CGCCAGTTGCCAAAAAATAAAAAATAAATAGGTAAGGTGGTTGAATCTCATTCGATTAGGTGCAAATTTCTCGGTCTTCCATTTTTAATACTGTCACCCGAGATTAGCTAACGAAGAAATTAGATGTTTTTTCCTCAATATCATCATTTCATCAAGACATTTAATGCTGATGGATTATTATTGTCTCTGTGACATCTCTGCTGCTGTCTCCTAGTGACACTTCTAAAAATGAATGACTTCAAATAAATGTCTTTAAGTGACAGCAGATTATTGGAGAGCAATGTCACTTTTCCATTTTATATTCACAAACACATCAAGAATCACAAAGGCCAACAATTGCGGTAAATCTACTAAAAAAATAATAGTGTCATTGTTATTTTTGTCACACAGAAAAAAGAAAGTTGTCTCTGAACCTAATTAGAGTTTTAACAGAACAGCCCAACAGAAAAGCTCCCTCTGTGAACTGCCTGTCTCCAGAATGTTATTAAAGAACACCCACGGATACACACCCGTGCAGAGTGGTTGTCCTGGAAACGGTTTTGTTGCAGTTGTCCCTGGACTGACTTCTTCCTGTTCGTTTTTGGGCCAGAGAAAGTCAAACATTCATTCAGCTTGATTACGACAAGCTGGCACAAAGGAAGAGCGTCAGCGAAAATGATTGAATGCAAGAAGACAAAGAGACCGTCTGAGTGAAGACACAGCTTGGACTTAAAACCTCCAGAACTTAAAGTTTGAGTATGGAGTACAGTTTAACCTGCACAGAATATCAAATGGGGTTTACTTTGACTTGCTATAATTAGACGGTATCACTAGTAATTGCCAACCAAAAATATATGAGGATTTATTTGAAAATTAAAAGATACTACAGCTAAAGCCAGCCAGAGTTTAGAGTAGTTCAAGCATTTATTTTCAGCTTGGTAGACTTTCTTTGTGATGGCGTGATTTAATGCAGGACAACAGCATATTAACTTCATTTATGTTAGTGAATGAATACTTTCATCTGAATTATTCAATCAAATCTATCCATCCATTCCCTGAACCGCTAAAATACAGTTTGCGTTTTTATTTTGTTAAACTAAACAAAAATATTTTCATCAAAACACATTTTTCACCAGACGAATCGCTTACTAGACTACAGTAGACTAAAACCCTCATTAATAAACAATATCTGGGACTAAATCATTCAGTATGCATTTTTGTCGACTAATGAAGAAGAAACGAAAATGTACTTCACTTAATTAAAAACTGGAGTCAAATCTATGGCGATTTTAGTTCTTGAACAAGGACGAGACGAAAATTGTATGATTTCGTAAAATCCTGTCTCTGCTAATCTGTCACTCTGACACTGTCATGTGACAAATAGTGACACATCCCCTTTCAAATCTGCAACTAGCGAGTGCAACGTGCACAAACACATGGGACAGACAGGAGGTGAATTCACGGTGAAAGGTTAAAAAAAAAAAAAAGTGAAGTATAGTTAACGTAACATATCCAACAACTATAACGTTCCAACACTAATATCAATCCGACTACTAACTAATGCCAGCTAGCTTACTAGCTCGTAGCATGGAGCCATAGTAGCCACTTGTTTATTGTCATGACTCGAGTCATGCAGGAGTAATGTTAGGGTCTTGTCTCATGTCTGGGGTCACGCTGGGGTTAAACTATCATGACTGTGTTTTGTTTGCGGCAAATGTCTGATAGTTGACTTTATATGAACTGATGATTTGTTTGAGGCAAATGTCTAATGTTTGGTTCTATTTGTTTTATTTGAACTGATGCAATCTGCTTGTAACTAGATGATGTCAAGACTCTTTAATCTCTCTATTTGGTTAGAAACCAGTCAACAGCCAATCAGATGATTCCATGTCAGTACTGGTGCCCAGATGTCTAGCCACAACCAATGAGATCGATTTACTGTCTCTGTCTTTACAAGCTGTCTGAGAAATATGTGGTTTCCGGATTATTGTCCACCTATTCCTGTGTACAGCGTCTCTGAGTTTCTGTGCCTCTCGATGTGAATAAATAGATAAAATCTTATTTGTGTCTGCGCCTTTGGGATCCACATTTATATACTGTAATTGCGTGTGTTGTTTTTCATCAAAAAAAAAATTAGAGAACATTTTATGTGAAATAGTTTTAGATCCAAATATTCAACATTATCTGCTGACAAAAAAAAATATACAGGGGTAAAATTATTGTCCTGGCTAAAACAAGACTAAAACGTTGACAGTTTTTGTTGACTAAAACTAGACGAATAAAATTGTGTTTTCTTGGACTAAAATAACGATTAAAATGCTAGATTTATAGTCAACTTAATGTTGATTAAATAAAAACGTGATGAGGTTGACTAACTATGATAAAAACTAACAAGCGTGATTGAAACTGGACTAAAACTGAGACTAAATTTTAACTTGTCAAATAAAATTAACACTAGTTTGAGAACACCTCAAATCCAATCAAAGATGATCTAAGTTGAGGTTAGATTGATGACTTAAAATCCTATAAAATTTTGACCCCATAAAATGTCTGTGAGTAAATAAATTCCATAATGTCATGTTTGGATTGTGGAAGAAGTTGCACACTGAAGCCTGTTCTCAAGCCCACCAAATAACTTTGGGGATGAGCTACAACAAAGCTTGTGACGCAGGCCCTCACAAATGTCAGACAAAGAAAACTGTGGATGTTAAAATCAATCAGCTTAACACAACATGAACTCAATACAAGCAGTTTTTGGAATAGCAAATGCAAATATAAGCATTGTTTTCGAGCGTGAGTGCATCACCTCAAACTCCCACTGTGACACATTCCAAAACAATGCCAAAACACACACAAACTCTACTAACGTGATGGATACTGTATGTCAGGCAAAGACTGGCCCAGTTCCATGTTGGGGGTGCTCAATCACCCTTAAAGTAAATCTAAGCACCCCCAACATTTGAGAGATCTTTGGATTTTAGTACGTGTTTGAAATTTACTAATTTAACACCAAAATACAGTAACTCTCCTCTATTGCCTTAAAAATGGCTTGATCCATCATGTGCTGTCATCACAACAATAAGTCTACTGCAGCTAGAATATACTGGAACCATCCAACTTATTTTAGCTACAGAAAACTATTATATGATCACTTAAATTTTGACCGCAGTGATGTCTACAGTTTTTTTTTTCCACAGAAAGAATGTTGACATAATTAAATTGTTTCCTCTAAGCTTTAAGCAATTCTCGGCCTATTTTAATGTACTTGGGTTAAGGTCAACATAATTTATTATTTTTCAACTCACTGTAAAAAGAGAATTGTTGACCAACTTAATTGATTTGCTTAAATTGGTAACACACAATTGAATTTACGTTAATCCAAAATGAATATATTATTAAGTTCAATGAACTCATAATTAATTGCACACACGACTACCCACTTAATTCAATTGCATGTTATCAATTGAAGCAATTCAATTAAGTTGGTCAACAATTCTCTTTTGTATACAGAAAAATACAGGGTGTTGCAAAACATTTGACCCCATTTCGTGGGCCAATAATTTTTACAATTTTCGTTGGAATGACCTCAAATTTTCACAGCTTGTGTAGAAACAAGGGGTGTGAATTGCCTAGTACCTGACGATTCGATTCGTATCACGATTCACAGGTCACGATTCGATTCGATACCGATTAATCCCGATAAGAATTTATAAGTCGATTGTTGCGATTTTTTTTCATTCAAATTTAGAAAATACTAATCAGTAAGCTTGTAGAGTGTAAGATTTATATGAAAATGTATTATTTATTTATCTGAAATTTCAGTCTTATAGAGGTTGTAATCTGTTTCATGTTTGAACAGCATTAAAATAAAATATTAAGGCTTAATGTTCTGGTCATATAACATTCTTCCATGCTCAAGGTGTGAATCCTAACCCGAAGTCAGACGTTTTGTTGAATATTTTTCCATTAAAAATGGAAGATTAAAAATCGATTCACACACACACACACACAAAAAAAAAAAAGGCAATGATGATAAGACGTTGAATCAGTAAGACTACCGAATGAACAATTCTGAGCTCTTAAAAAAAAAAAAAAAATCGATTGTTTTTATTGAATCGATTCGAGAATCGCGCGATGTAGTATCGCGATATATCGCCGAATCGATTTTTTTTTTTTAAACACCCCTAGTAGAAACGTTTCAAGTTTTTGTGTGTAACATCAAGTTTACACTAAAACACAGGAAAGGAAGTTCTGAACATGCTAAAAAGCACATGGGCTGTAATTCCAAAATATAACCTGCCACTTGGTGTTGAACATTTATGGAAATCTGTCATAGAACCAACAAATATTTGTACTTTTCTTTGTAAATTTAACCAATAAAACTTATGACCTTCAGCATAAAGTGTATTTAGTTTCATTAAGATCCATCAAGTAGTTTCCGAGATATGGACATTTAGAATGGGGCCAACCATTTTGGAACACCCTGTATATGTTTACTTTAAATTTTGACCTTACTGATGTCTACATTTATGTACTGTATCATATAGTGCTGGTCCTCACTGTAGGGTCTAAACTGAAAAGGGGGAAGAAAAAAAAACATTTCAATGAGTGAAAAAAACAAAAATAAAAGAAAGAATGTAGACATAAATAATTGGTATTCTTATTATGGCATTAAGCATTTGTATTGGTCTATTTTAATGTACTTGAGTTAGGTCAACATACGTTATTATGGTTAATGGAACCAAATGATTGGGTCAAACTTAATTTACTTGGGTTCAATAAACTTAATTTATCCAGGGTAATGCAATTGGGTTTTTTTTAAAATATATGTTAGGTCTATTAAAACTAACTCAGGTAAAATTCACACTTACATCCAATTTAGTCTAAAACTCTAGAGCATTTTTGGAATGTGGGAGGAAACCAGAGTACTCAGAGAAAACCCAAAAAGAAACAAAGGAGAACATGCAGAGAAAGGCAAGAGCCCGAATTTAAATCTGTGAGGCAGATGTGCAAACCACTTCTACACTATGCCACAAGCAACACTGCCAATACAAACAGCACATTTGTTAAGCTTTCCGCCACTGTTACTCGTCCGCATTTGTGATGACATATCAGCATAGAAACATGATTGCCTTGTGTGCGTTTTTCTCCAGCATGAATGTGTCTAAAAAGAAATTAACCAGGTTTCATGCACATTCTACATGACTTAATAATTTAAATAATCAAAATCAATTATTGATTACCAATTACATGATAGATTTAGGTAAATATGCGTTTCTGATTGTGGAGCTTAAACATATCTCCAGTAGACTTTGTGAAAGTATTATCTCCTCTATATGATGTTATGCAGCAGAGCGATAATGATAATAATGATATAGTACTTACTGGAGTGCTACTAAGTGACTGAATTCACATAAACTTGTTAATAATCATCCAATATGTACTCCGACCCAAACATCCCAGTACTTATACGTGGTGATATGAATGCATGTTTGGCTATTAGCTATAATTACACAGGTAAGATTACGATGATGAACTTGGTCAAACCTGCTTAACCTCCTCACATTCCAGTGACTTCATTTGTATTTTCAAATGAACAAACATCAAAAATAGAGTGTGTGCTGTCTCTAATATTTTGGTTTAGTAGAATGCTAAAATATATGCCCATAGATTGCATGTTATTATTATTACATAGGCAGCTACATCATTATGGCAAACAACAAGCAGATGCCACATATGAAGTTTCCTTCTTTTCTTTTATCAGAAGGGAAAACAAAAGTCAAGTGCAATATAACACCGGTTTGGTGCAGACTGCTTCTAAGGGGGGTATTAAATGACAAAACATCTGCAGAATGTGGAGCGAGGAGCAATACAGGTGACACACA
Source organism: Festucalex cinctus (assembly GCF_051991245.1). NCBI lineage: Eukaryota > Metazoa > Chordata > Actinopteri > Syngnathiformes > Syngnathidae > Festucalex > Festucalex cinctus. Next base: position 9,541,832 of record NC_135425.1, on the reverse strand, counting down.
CGCTCAAACACACACAGACTTTGGAAAGACTGACTGATACTTCCAAACAAATGGACAAATCATCGAACACAAACATGCTGAAGGGAGCAAGGAAAGTCTTATCTCACACAAACAGTTATCAAGTGTCGGGTAAAGTTTAATAGAAGGTGCTTGCTACACATTAGCCTCATTGTTGACTTTAGTACTGTGTAGCTTAATACAACTTAATTTTCACACATAAATGTCACATGGCGAAGCAAACATGTTGAATTCGATACATGAAAGCAAACCTAAATTCACTTGTTTGATCAAATACATATAAACTATGGTTTATTCCTGTATGACACCATTAGCAGTTAGCAGCATACAGTCGATTTTACTTTCACTTAAGTTTCCGCTGGTTGAGTCAAATCAAAGTTTGTGTATGAGAATACATAACAGCACACCAAAGACCAAAATAGCACACTCACAATGCTGATGTGAAGATCCTCAAAAAATATGATGCTTTGTTTTGAAGAAGGCATAGTTGTGTCTAAATGCAGGTGTGCGCCGGTCTCTCCCACTCTGTCTTTTCACTTTGTTCTCAGTTTTTTTTAACCAACCAGGTTTCGCTGGAATGCACCAATCAGAAAGGGAGTGTGGCAGGAATGGAGGAGAGACAGGGAGTTGGACAGACAGGTATGGCAAGTGACGTAACATTGAACAGGTGCGCTCTGAGTTACACACCTTTTGTCTAGAGGTAGAGGATGAAGGATGTACTCACCCACCCACCCACGGTGCATTTAAACCACCTGTCAAAATAATACGTGTACACACAAACATATGCGCAAGCGCTAAGCTTATGATATATGATAGTATAGTTAACAAAAACTAAAAAAAATAACTCTTAACTAAAATTGAAAAAATATTACAAAAACAATAATAAAAGAGCTTTAAAAAAACTGAAATTACATTATGTTTATATAAATAACTAAAATGAAATGTTTTTTTTTTTTTATCTATGTCAATTCATTTCACTTTTACTTTTATTTTACTTTTATTTTACTATATATATATATATATATATATATATATATATATATATATATATATATATATATATATATATATATATATATATATATATATTTTATTTATTTTTTTAATCTTACACTCTTAAAATTTCTTTGTCAAAAATAATCCAATTTTGGTCAAAAATTGGATCGACCCACTACTTGGGTCAATTTGATCCAATTTTGTTTTGTATCAAAACAAAAATACCCCAAAGTTGGGTGAAATTGGCCCATGTGGTGGGTCAGTCCAATATTTAGGTTAGTTTTGACCCAGCAGATTTAAGAGTGCATATGCGACAAATATGTCATATAGCCTAGTTTAAAAAAATAATAATAAATAAATAAAATAATAATAATAATTCTAAAACTAATAAAAACTAAACAAAACAAAGCATTTTTAAAAAACTAGTAAAACTGACAAACCCATTCTGAAAACTAATTAAAACTAAGTGAATTGTAAAATACATTGAAAACTAGATTTAAAAAAGAAAACAATAACATACAACCCATAACAATTTAAAACAGTTCCCTGGTGTTGTAATAACGAGCCGGTGACATGAATGATTGTTTATCAATATGTGCCTTGTGATTGTCTGGTGACTATTCAACATCCATGTCATCTGTGAATAGAAAATGTCTTTATGGACAATATAGTCCAAAGGTGAAGGCAGGACAAAGAGGAAGCCATAAAGTTTGACCTGCTTCACAGTACAAAGCACCAAAATGCATATCAAGGTCTACTTCTAATGACAATTGTGTTCCCTAAACTACTGCATGTTTGATATTTACATCACCAATAGTTATTATTTCACAAAAATAAAAGACCAATCTACAGGAACCCTACAGGAAGTTCATCAGACACACGCACACTTGAACAGTGATTGTGTGGAGGAAGAGTTCTTGTGAGATTCCTGCCACACCTTAACACAATGCCATGTGTGCTACGACATCTGTCAGATTGTGTGTGTGTAAAGTCCTGTGTTGAGTCAGTCCTCACACTGGATGTCCACAAAATAAAAGCGGCAGTAGCAACAGTAAGCCACACCCCAAGTCCAAACACATACCGGCTATCGTAGCTAGCAAGGTATTAGCATGGATTCTGAAAGATGCTTTATGAAATAACAAGCCTTTAGGCAGGCACACTGGAATTTTATTAGTCTTTCTTCCTATTGAATTCAAAATGTGTGGGGCAATCAGGGTTGCCACAGATTAGCTTTAGCTACAAGTGTTTCTTATCAACTAGCAGGTAAACGAGCTCGTCTACACCTGTTGAGTAGAAGCACCTGTGGCTAAAGCCAAACTGTTTCAGGGTTTTAACATTCTGGATCTGGATTCCCCAACCGTGGGTGCCTATATATAGCCTAATTTTGGAGTTTGGAGAGACACAAAACATTCTTTTAGGTAGGTGACCAATGATATTGTTGGTCTATGTAACCACACCCATTGCTGTCCTTACAAACACACATGTATACATCCTTACCTGCGGACGGTGATCTGTAGAGTCTTATATGATCCTTTGACAAGGGCGATGGCTTCCTGACGATAACCTGTCAGCTCAATGTCGTTTATGATGATAATCTCATCCCCGACCTGCAGTGGGCACTCCAAACTGTCTGCCTTACCCCCTTCTTCTACCTGCAAAGACACATATTTTGTCACTCTACCAACCATTTACATGCATTTCACTGGGCGTTAATAGCTGATGTTCCACTGCCCTCAGAAATGTAGAAAATGCAAATTGCATAATAGCAAACTGGGAATGGGAACACCAAAATTTCGGGAAAAACTCATAAATATTGCTTTTTTTTAATATACTTTCATGAGGTTGTTTTTGAGACGTGCTGAAATGTAAGTATATCACAAAAGTGCTATGGAAACACATTTTTTTTTTTGCATTTCCACTAGTCATGTGATCCCGCCTAGTCACATGCAAAGTAAAGGAGGTCAAAGGCCAATAGCTAATTGCTTTCGTGTCAGAATTGCCTCCTGAGGGGATAACACGTTTTTTTTAACCACAAACCAATTTAGCTATAGCGCTAAATTGGACAGACAACATACACGAGATGTAAGCGTGTGCACAGACATATATACATGTCCGATCCCGCACGATGAGGGGAGAGAGATCTTTTTAGAATTATAAGAATACCTTGTGCATTTTGGAAACAACTCTGGAAACAACTCTTCCGTAAACCAACCTGTTTTGATTTTAGGTCAGTTACGATATCTTGTGAGACGGGATGACACAAGAATTCACTCAGAACTCAGATGCCAAAAGGTCTTCAATGGAAAGACCTACAAATAGAAATTGTACATTGTCGAAATTGTAGAAATATTCCTTTTATGTTGCGAAAAAAAAATTGTAATGGAAACCAAACTAATTATCCATATACCTATCCGCTGTGAAAAAAGCAAAGTACACATCTACCAAAATAGCTGTCATTTGAATGGTGGAGATTGGAGTGCTGAAAGTGTTTGCGTAACTGTACACCTTAAAGCTTGCAAGCATTGTTTAAACGTCTTTCAGCCTTAAGTGACAAAACAACAGGTGCAGTTTGTGCCATTTTGAACTGACCTAATGCAGTTTATATGCATAGAAAAAACACCATAGTTCACTCTTCCAGACAGAAAAGAAAGATCCAAACAGACGTAAAAGAGGCTAGAACACATTCTTTTGTCAATATCTTGAAACCGAGGGAACAGATGGAAGCACCACGGAGTTTGCTCGGTCAGACTCCCGGTAAAGTGCACACATTCAGCCAAATATTAAGCACTTAAATATTGTTCCGGCAGAGGGCAGTCAGTAACGAAACGCTATGCATGTTTAAAATAGATTAAATAAAAAATATCAACTTTCCAACGGTTGAAATGATCCATATCAGAGAAGACTCCATTAGTTTTCAATAAAAAGTTGGAGCAGGCTACTAGCTGACCGACCCATAATGCACCGTGCTGCCGAGATGCACACTTCTCCTGTTGTAGTGGTCCACTGTATATTTTTAAGTTGTAATAACACCATCCACCACTAGATGGCAGACATCACTTAGTTGTGCTTGTTGCACCATACTACAATATGAGTAAGCCAAACAATTTGGGGAAGTGGAATGCAGGACAAACATAGCACTTGAAGAATATTTAAACATTTTCAGGGAGGTGACTTTTATGGAAATAAAGCACCAAATAGTTTTTTTTGCACTTAATGTTGGTTTTCTGTTCAGCAGTTTTTTGCCTTGAATGAGGCCTTCCAGTAGTGCTGATGAAAAATTGAGGCCCTCTCCGCCATTTAAGTTGCCCATCTCTGTTCTAGAATATTTGAACCTTGCAGGGCTTCACTTGGTAAACTATGTTACTCCAATCATTTATCCATCCATCCATTTTCTTGACCGCTTATTCCTCACAAGGGTCGCGGGGGCTGCTGGCGCCTATCTCAGCTGGCTCTGGGCAGTAGGCGGGGGACACCCTGGACTGGTTGTCCAATCATTTAAAAAAAATAAAAATAAATGCAACACAGGCATGAATGCCACTTTTGTGGTGATTCATCACACACACGTTACTGTATCAGCATCGCACGAGCGCTTTATCAGCCCTACTGATGACGGGCTCTTAGCAGCCTGTGAGTGAGTGAGTGAGTGAGCCAGCGGACACCAGCATGTGTCGGTCGAGTATGTGTTATGCCACGTCAAGGTCACATTGTCTTGTTTTCTCCGCTTCCTTGTGAGATAAGTGTACGCAAATTTTGACTTGACCTTCCAAACGTCTGCACATAAGCAATCCAGTCGGATTCTTGGTTGAGTGTGGTTACAGTTACATTGATTGTTAAACAAAACAAACCAAGAAAACATCAAATTGATTGATAATATTTTGGACAAGAACTCCATGAGAAGCCTTAGACCGTGCTGGTGTCCTTGAAGCGCACTGTATATTAGTCAAACAATCCAGATTTAAGTTGTCAAGCATGCAGAAGCACAATTTGGATAGCTTTATGTGAGTGTGTCACATCATTCAATGGAATGGCATCAATGGAATCACCTACGTCTTTTTGTAACATCTTATATAATTCTCCATGTTTGGCCTTACATTAAAATGAAGGGACATAAACCATGAATTCATTATGAAAGACAATTTAGCTACTTTTTAAAAACATTATTAGATTAATAGAACGTAAGGATTTCAATGTGTTTCCCTCAAATAATTGCTCACGCAACTGCATTCCCACCGCTTGAATCCTACTCTCATCCTGACTGTATCCCATACACTCATGATTTTACTACTCAAAAAAAGGAGGCATTTTAGGGTAAGGCTGCGCACTGAGTTCTGCTTTACAGCATTTAAAGCCATCTGATATCATACTTGTCGTATATCCATTGGATTATAACATTCAAAACAAACTGTGCAATCAAATTTGTATTTACAGTCACTCTTCCGCAGCGCAAGTCCGTTCAAAATGGCGCGTGGGAGAGACGATAGTTTGTTTCCTTTAGCATTAAACGCAGTTTTAAATGACCCGAAACAGTCGTCAGCAGCTGACAGCACTGGAAGCATTTATTTCAAAAGAAAACCTCTGTCAAGATCACAGACTCAGACTTGTATATGAATAGGATGCTTACTCGCTGTTGCGAGAAGTGAAGCCACCAGCGGCCATTTTACGTTGCCACTCGCTACAGCCGCCAAACTTGAATACATTGATTTCTCTGTGGCGTTTTCAAGTTATTTTCTGCGTCTATGGCTTAAATGCCACCACTAAGGCTGAGAGAAGCAACACGTACACATTTTATCCGTACGAATGCGATGTCAGCTAAATTTGTTCGGCAACAATTCCTCTGATTGTGGAGAGAGGAAGTTAGCACTTATTGAGCACTGCTTGGAAACAACAGACTCCACCCATCTGGTCCTTTTCAGATGTTAAAACAACTGCCAAGAATCTCTCACAGGGCACGTCAGACCCCTGCTCTGACTCAAAACACATTTTGCACCTCACACTTGAGATTCACCATTTTGAAAGGTCACAAAATGTGACGCTTTCATACCGTCAAGTGTTGTACATAAAAGACAAAAAACACACACAATTGTGGATGAGATGAAACATAACAGTGAGGGTTTCAAAAGGCGCATCGGGCAAATATGGGATTTAAAAATTATTGCCACTAATGTTAGCATGTAATTGACAACAAAATCAATTACGATTACAACTGCATCGATGGCGTTTCACTAACAACGCAAACTGAACATCTTCTGTAAAGGAACACCCTTGAAATTTAAACCATTTCACAACCTGAAAAAAATGTGCCTGTGTGTGTTGGGGTGGGAGGGTGTCTGTGGTATTCCAGCTGATATTCATTATCATGCAGACAGCAGATCAGCTCAGTCAGTATGTTCTCACTGTGACTAAACTAACAAACTTTATCTAATTAATATAGACTGTGATTGAGGAAAACATTCAAACAGCAGCAGGACCCTTGGTTGAAATAAACAAGTGATTAAAAAAAAAGATATCAAGTTTCACTCACTAGGTGTCTTTTGAGCTTTAGAATAAAGGAAATATTTTGTAGAGCCTTTTGGAGGCCTGTGCAATTTTAGTTTGTTAATCTGGTTCATGGAGGGGTTTCAGTAGCACAAATGCAATACATTTTAATTGAATTCAATTCCATATTAATTGATCCTCGATGTACTGCTGAGGTTGTGGCATAATAAACTGAAATCATGTTTCTCTGCCACTGTGTCAAGGCTGGAAATATCGCCTATATTTTTGTGGAAACCACTTTAGTATTTATTTTTGTTTGTAATCCTGCCAACTGCCCTTCTCATTTGTCCTTGTATATACTGTTTTGCTACGTCACAGTACTGTAACTTTTATCTGATGCACAGTACAATCTGCGCTGTGCACACCATTTTTCAGAGGTGCAAAGTGGTCTGATATTAACAAGGTTGAACTTTCACAAACATATGTCATATGCACCATATGTACTGTTGCCAAAACTGACAGTCACTGTGCTGTGAGTTATTGAAAATAATTGGTTTCAAAGCGTCACAATGCTGTTGGCACAATATGTGTTAAAGCCTCATTTATCCCTAATTATGAGCCAAAATATGAAAACAGAAGACCTGGCATTTACGCTACTCAAGAGCACAATTTTATGAGCCCATACATGGGCAGCTTTCTTCCTATTGATAAATGATAAATGTAATGTATATGTATCTAGACAATTTGGCGGTGTAACTTTTTTCCAAGTTCATTCAATTTCTCGACACCGGTCTGGGCAAGTTTCATGTTCTCGTACTTGTGTGGATTTTCTTGAGGTACTCCTGCTTCCTACCACAGACTAGAGGGGTCCGTGCATGACATCGGCAGATAAACTCAAGCTCTCCCCTTGTGGATAAGAATGATTGGGCAAATTCAAGACCACCTTGCACCCATGACGTGGTGACTATTAACATAACCTGTAAGGACAGATTGCCATCCAACATTGATACAAGTTTTCTTATTGATAGGTGGAAAATTTTCCAACACTTCTGTCAGTTAAAGCCCACTAATGCCGGGTTCAGTTTGAGGTCTTTAATGAACAAGAAGCATGATCCAAAACCTTCTCTTGGAATATAGACTTGACACTACTTTTGCTGTCATGTGGCCCCATACCGTAATAAATTAAGATGACACTAAAATCAAGAGTCTAGTTGACATTAGACATGGGAGTTGAAAACAGTTTTTCTTATCAATTCAGAGGGGCCTCGACTTAAATGACTTGACTATAAAGGCAGACTTAAGTCACCAAATGTAGCATCTGAGCCTTGCTTCACGAACATTTATGAAACACTCGACTTGACGAACTACATGACTTGACAGGTTTTGCCGGATAACATTTTTGAAAAATCTGCTTCATCAAGATAATGTGCCATTTGGAATAAATGTTTTTTTATGTGTAGTGATTGTGAATCAAGCAATCCAACAGTGTGCCACAATGCAGAGTGCAAAGGCCACCTTAGAAAACAAGTGTTTGCGAGATAGGGTGGCAAGACGGTTTTAACCTGAAGAGTGTCTGTTTTGGGCCTTGCATCCCGAGTCCCGGCAGATTTCGCCAGCCCTATTGTTTTGTTCAACGTTTACGCAGGGACCAGCATGAGGTAAACAGCACAACCAGCTTCCAAAAGTTGCCGGGGCCAAGCAAAAAAAGTTGGTTAATGGTGAGTGCGTTGTCTTGTTTAGTGCCGTTGAATTGTCAATAGTATTTAACAATAGCTAAAGTAATAACACAACCACTGGTCACCAGATTGACTAGCAAAACTATTATAAAATGTTCCTGATGACACATGGCATATTTGATTTTCAGTGAAATTTAGTGTCCCAGTTTTAAATTTTGAAAATCTGGTCACCCTATTTGAAGATGATCAATTTGGATTCAAGGATAATGTTTTTGATAACATTGGGGAAAAGCAAATCTGCAAGGGTTGCAACTCAAAAGATACACAATAAATACATCATCTAAGACATGCGAGTTGTTTAGCAGCTTACTGATAGCTAATCAAACATTAACTAAGCTTCATGCATTTAATTGAGAAGACAATTAAGTTGTAGACAATACTAAACAAGAGGTTGGTGAGGCACCATTTAAAAACTTGATTAACCCGAGTAATGACTTTGGGACTCAACTTGATTTGCTTTATTTTTGTTACACTAACTTGAGAATAGTTTGAAACTTGAAGTCGAAGACAACCTGCACATATGTGTTATGTTCTGAGGTTGGATCCCAAAAGCGCAGACACAAATAAGATTTTAACTCTTTATTCACATAAAATCGAGAGGTGTAGAACAAACTTGACTAGAAAAGAAACAATGAGCATGCATCGAGAATCACGAGACGCCAAGCCCCCTTGGTCTGCGGAGAGGCACATAGGAACAGTGGTAATAATCCGACAAACACACACTTCTCGGTTTGGCTTAAATAGACAGTGAAATGATAGTATTGGCTATGGCTAGACATGTGGGTAACAGGACTGACATGGAACTGATTGCCTGTTGACCAGAAAAAGAGATTAAAGGTTCTTGACATCACATAGCTTAAAGCCAGTTGAAACTAGACGCCGATTACATCAGTTCAAAACATCAGTTCAAAACATCAGTTCAAAACAGACACTTGACCTCACGGTCATGACCCAAACTTAACCCTGGCGTGACCCAGTCATGACAATATGTGTCTTATTCCCAGCTCTGCCAACATCAGCAGTAAGTTGAAATGCTCACATCTGCTTTTGTCAAAGCACACTGTCAGGACACATTTTCAACAAGGTGAAAATAAATGCTGTGTCACTCTTCAGTCTAGTTAGTTCCATGCGGGTCACAACCTCCAGATTAAAGTCATTAAGACTATTTAGCCTGAGCTGAAATATGTGGAATAGGTGAACCTGGCGAAGACTAAGAAATGTGCTGATGGTAAACAGTTGAGGATAAAAAGTGAAAAAAAGCAGCTTAACGAGAACCAGTGTAGATGGAGAATGAATAAATTAGACAGACGAGGTTACGTTGAAGTCAAACAAAAAGGTCTACAATTTGACAAACCAGACCCAGGATGCATCACAAAATAAAAGTGTGTTGTTCATTTCTTCACACACAAAAAAAAGAACAAGAAAAAAAACCACATAATTCACATTCTTGCCTTATTATAAGGCCTTTTGGCTTTCTTCCCAGGAAAACACCCTCACACATATAATAGCAAGCTTGCCTGCTGATTTGCATTTTAGTAAAATGGGGCCATGGCAGCTCTCAGGGAAATAATTACTTAATTATTAATTTGAATGAAGTTAAGCTGGTGCGTAAAAAGTAACTAAAAACAGAATACAGTGATTTGCAAAAGCAATATTCAATTAGGTTCACTACAAAGACACATTAATTAATGTTTAATTTGATTATCTTTATTGTTTTTTTGTTGTTGGAAATCTTCACTCATTTAGTATTTGATAACTACAGCACATTACAAAAAATGTAGGACGGGCATGTTTACCACTGTGTTACATCACTCTTCTTTTTAACAACAGTGTTTGGGAAATTGAATTTTTCAGATTCTTGCTAGATGTATCAACTTCAATTGCTCAAAATCTGGAGTCTCTGTCGTATTTTGGATTTTGTAACACACCACACATTTTTAATAGGAGACAGGTCTGGACTGCTGGCAGGCCAGTCTAGAATACACTCACTTTTACTACCAAGCCGCGCTGTATTAACACATACATGTAATATTCATTGCTCTATAGGTACATGCTTACCATTGAGTCTTAAGGTTGTAGTAGCAGAGTAGCTAATATAAGTTTTCATCTTCCCACCCAATTGGACTTTTGCTAACAATTTGCTTTTTTTGTTGGAATATGACACTGACTGTGTTGCTTTTGCTATTGCCTGAAACAAAATAAAAATGAAATGAAATGAATCCACACATATGCTAAAGATGCACGTTTAAATGAGGCAAATGTTGTTTGGCTAATATGACAGATTATCCTTCCTCCCACTGAGCCAATTTTTGTTGGCGGAGTAGAACCACAGCGACTTGGACAGTACAATACAGCAATTATAAACATCTCTTTGATAACTCCATAACTCTATACTGACTTTACAAGCAGCAGACAGCCTCCCACTAGTTATAAAAAAAAAAAAAAAGAAAAGAAAAAGAAAACTTCCTGCCCCCATCTGATTGGTCAGAAACGTGGATGTGGAATTCCGAGCAAACCTTAAGCACAAATGTGACTCAAAGCCACACTAAGTTCTGAGATTTCAACATCTTAAACTTAAAAAAGAGGTTTACCTATCAATCAGCTTGTAGAGATGTAACTCATATATGCCAATTTTTGGCAAAGAAGGCAGTTATAACTTATGATTGGGGCCCATGAACTCTGCCTAACTACAACAGACATGACACAATTTGAAAAAAAGAATCTGAATAATTATGTTGACATAAACCAGTAGTAGCTGCACCTTTTAGATTTTTTATATATATATAATTTAGTTGTTATGTATTATAATAAAACTAGTTGTGTCTGTACAATTGCTGTTTCCAATCAAAGAGATATTTCAATTACAAAAGCACACCAGACAGTAGAGTATAAATAACCCCAGCAGCAGCTAGTGAACACTACGATCAGATAAATTCTATATTACGACAAGCTATGCTAAATAAATTAACCAAATGCTATGCTAATAAATCACTAGCCTGAAAAAAAATGATATAAAGATGTTTACAAACACTACTATTCCAACTCCAACTTGCTAAGGAGGAGTGTAAGGAGGTGTGTACATAAGCAGACACCTGTTAACAGTTTATCACACACACACAAAAAAAGATTTTGTGGTGAGCTACTCTTTAAATCAGGTCCTCGAGAGCCCCTATCCAGCCTGTTTTCCATTTTTCGCTCCACCAACACACCTGATTCATGATCAAGCTTGTTAGCAGTCTTCTGCAAATATTGCTGATGAGCTGATCATGAGATTCAGCTGTGTTGAAGGAGGGAGGCATGGAAAACAGGCTGGATAGGGGATCTCGAGGACCGGACTTGAGCATTAGTGCTTTAAATAAAATAGTAGCTCTTATATTTTTCCATTTTAATAATTGCTGCCACAGAGATAATATATGCCTGTAAATTATGTATGCTCCATTTGCATGCGCTGCTTGCATGTGTTAAAATAACAGTTGTTTGAAGGTTGTAATTAAATCTATGGTAATTGACAATTCTGAGTTGACGTCACAAGTCAAAATGGCAGTGTAATGCTGCATTCGAGGACAAGAGCAAGGTGGGAAGTTCGGAAAAGCTCAACTTCCTACGCCTCTTGGAACTCAACTAAAGTGACGTTGGGGGGGAAAAAAGGACCCCGGCATCACTGACCAGAACAGAGATATGAGCATTCGAGGAAAGTGGGAAGTCGGACTTTTCCGACTTCATACCAGGAAGTGAGCACGGGAACGCCCCTTTGAATTCATACATCCGAGTTGCGAAGTTGGGGAAAAAAAGACACCGACTTCATTGACCAGCTTCAATCACTCGACAATGGCGAGCTCCATGGAGAGACAGACCGTGAATGGGGAAACACAATTTACAAGATTTTAAACAGATATTTTTTTATGTTTATGTATTTTTACTTTAAATATTTAAAATAGGTTCAAGTAACACAACATGATTTGGACTGACGTGTTAAATAGAACAACAAACTATTTAGTAATCAGCCATCTTTGTTGTTTACATTTGCCTCGAATGCACTCAGGTCAGAAGTGGGACAATCCAAATAGGATCAGTAACTTCCCACTGTCCTTTGAATGCAGCATTAACTTGGTGAAAGGAAGGGTCTCCCCATTGAAAAGCATTGGACTTTGAATTGTAATAATTTGATTTAATGATTTGTGAGGATTATTTCGATTTCAAAACGTGATGAAATGTCGTTTGACTGTAACAGTCTAACTGGTTTGTATGCTAGTCACAAGCAAAAGCAATACAATACGCAGTTTGTTTTCACCGTGTCAGGTGCGCAAAATATCAGAAATGCCCGGATGTTCGTTAGCTCAACCATATGGCATTCCACATTAGCATTAAGATAGTGAACGAAATTACGTGTTTCCATAAAATATTTTGTTTTTTAAAATGTCTTTTGCTTTACGTTAGTTTTAATGATAATACTTTGGTCTCCCTCTCTGTCTTTTTTGCACCTGACCTGAAACGTATCTGGGGTGATGAAAGGAGGGGGGGTCTGTACTGTAGTTTTGCTCTTGCCTACAAAAACATTACCCTAACTGTACTTTTGCCATTGGGAAAGACATATAGCGTGCACTAAATAGTCGCACACATAGGCCTATTTCAAATGGGTTACTGCAAAACGAACATTTTCAACATTAATTGTTTGAGGTCATTGACATTGGTATACCTTGGAGATGATGAGGGGCTCCCCGTGCTCCAGGCCACCCTGAAGTGTAAATCCCCAGGGCGCTCCACCCTGCAGCTGGGCCTCCACAAGCGCCCACCCGCCTCTTCTTCCTCCGCCCGCCGCCTGCTGGAGCCCCGCCCGGTCACCGTCCATGCCCGTAAAGGAAGCGCTCCTATCGGGCTCGCCGGTCCTCAGTCCGGCTGCGACCGGGCGGACCGCGGGGGGTACCAGGCTGACGAAAAGAGTACGTCCTTCACGAGCACATGACCGTCGATCATTTAGAACTCCTGCTCGAGGAAAAGCATAGCAGGAGGTATCCGGGTACCGAGTTGCAAAGTGCACAGTGCATTCCTGAGCGCAAAGAGTGGCGAAAGGTCCGGTAAAACAACACCAGGACACTCACTGGAAATAGTTTGAAACACTTTGAAAAACGTTTGGAAGCTCACTGAATGGAGGAAGGGATAACACGGTCAGATCAGATTTGTCCAAACAGAAATCCAAGCCGGTCTTCCTCTCTCACTGTGTCTGTCCCTCTCTTCCGAAAGTTTAGCATCACAATAGAATTTGGTGTGGCTCACTGAGCAAAGAGAAAGGGGGGGTGAGAGAGAGAGAGAGAGAGAGAGAGAGAGAGAGAGAGAGAGAGAGAGAGAGAGAGAGAGAGAGAGAGAGAGAGAGAGAGGACAAGTGAGTGAAAGGACACGAAAAAAGTGACGTAAGGAGAAAAGATGGGATGTGTTTGATTCTGGCGTCTATTTAAATGATCCAAATTTTTCTCGTTTTTTATTTCAATTTGATTTAAACAGTGCCCTGCGATTGGCTGGCAACCAATTCAGGTTGGACCCCGCCCACTGCCCGAAGCTTGGACCCCGCCCACTGCCCGAAGCCAGCTGGGATAGGCTCCAGCACCCCCGTGACCCTTGTGTGGAATAAACGGTTAAGAAAATAGATGGATGGATGAATGATTTCAACAGTCAGAAAGACGTGCAATTGGTAGTGAATTTGATATCCCAAAGTGTGGTTTTATGCTTGTTAGGCCCTAAGGTAAATTAAATACAGGTGTGGAGACGGCCTAATACAACGAATATGAATGAGACCATTTAAGAACATTTAATGTTATATATTATGTCAGCTATCATTATCTAGCGGCTTAAGAACATTTAATGATATATTTTATGTCAGCTATCATTAGCTAGCGGCTAGCCTATCAAGCTCTTGCAACACAAGCTGTATACATGTATCTTGCGGTCCTATAGTGCAATATTTTTGAAGCAGCAATTGCCCTGTTCACACTGGACAATTTGAATATTCAAGCACATAAACAAGTGACCATCAGTTTTCTTACTGACCGTAGCTCTTTGATAACATTTTACAGTCCGCTCAAGAAACTTACTGTTATTGGACAGTGATGACTGAATGTGGATTTGGTCAACTGTTGCTCTTTCATTCCTCACTGACTGAGCTATGCAATAGCTACAGTACAGGCCAGTTATGTAAATATCCCCATCTAGAGGCAGATAATGTCATACAACCTTCCCAGTCATCATGTCCTAACATGTTTTTAAAATATCGGCACAATTTTGACCACTGAATACATTAAGACTAACAATTTAATCTATAATGTGAAACATTAGTGGATTCAGAGTTGCTTACAGAAAAACAACTTCATTCTCTATTTGTACAGTACTGTATATATTTACAAGACCCAACCTCACACAAAACAGAGCCCCATCAGTGATCATTTCATTGTTGAAAAATTTGTCAGAATTTGTCACAATTTTTTTTCCCAGAAAATTAAACAACAAATAAAATAGAAGCCATTCATTGAGACTATGAGACTAAAATTTGCTGACAATTAAGTCAATGACTTAAACGAAAATCAAAACAACAAAATTCACACAATCCAATCAGAAGGAATGAAACATTGGTTGGAGAAAATAACCACTCAGAAACTGTTCAGTGTTCACTGCACTTTATTTAATGTTCAAACATTCATTGTGCAGCTGTAACATTATTCTCAAGCAATTATGCACTTTTAATTTAAAAATTAAACTAAGTTATATTATTGTCAGTTCAACACGTTTCATTGAAACAATAAAGACACCATTGTATTAAATCTGTCTTGCGTGTTAAACTAAAGTTCCAAATGGGTGCTTTAACTTTCTGTATAAAAGTTGAAATGTATGTTGAAGGAAAAGATCGACTAAACTGTCAATTTAGTCGACTAAAATTGCCTTTTTTCCCCCCCGTCGATTTAAAATTGCTCTTTATTTTCGTCAACTGAAATTGGATTAAAACTAAAATACAATCAGATGACTAAATTATGACTAAAACTTTAATTTTAGTCAAAAGACTCTTAACTAAAACCAAATTAAAATTTCTGGTCAAAATTAACACTGAGCCCCTTGCAGACTAACATGCCAAGAAAGAACAAGCTCTGATGACCCAAGTCAAACAAAGATTGGATTGGATTCAGACCTGACCAGGATCCTACAGGAAAGGTTGCATTGAGGTGTTGAGGTCAAGCTGAACCTGTTCGAGGACATCAACAAGACCTGCTGCCAGGATAGGTTCAGTGAAGCTATCTCCAGAGGACTGCCCCAATGGAAAAAGGCAGGAGGGAAAAGGATATCGGCCATCTTGTGCAAAGACCCCGACAATGTTGTAAGAACTGGATGATCATGGGCAGAGTTCAGGCAGGAAGAGCAGGGCTAGGATGGGACAATTCACCATGGTTCTGGTCTAAGGAAAATGCCAAGGAGTGGAAGGAAATGGTGGTGCAGAGATGACGAGGATGTAGGTAGCGCGCCACCAGATCAAGGCTGTGTTGCAAGGCCAACAAGGAAGATGGGCAACTTGAGAGGGAGTGGTCAACCAGATCTTAAGTTTGGCTGACTTGTGGTGGATTCCCTGGACAAGGATCAGCATCCTCATTCGTGCAACGTATGACATGCTTCTCCCACCAATGGTTCAGGAATGAGGAATGCTGCTCGCCCTGCAACGCACCCAACGTAAGTCTCCAGTACATCTCATCAGGCTGCAAACTCGCACTCTATAGACGGTGCCACGACCAGGTCCCGAGTGTCATGTTTTGCTTCAGTGGGGTTGGGTTTTTGTTGTATTTTGGGTGTTCATGTTGTCTTTTGTCTGGTTTGTTTTCCTTGTCTCGTTATCGTTAACCTTGTCCACCTGCGCGTCTTCCCTTCCCAGTATGTGTACCAATCAGTGCACTCAGCCTATTGTTCCCCAGGTGTGTCTCGTTAGTGTTAGTATAGTCAGTGGTGTTCATTCAGCCCATGTGGGAGCATTGACCTGTTGGGTTGGTGTCGTTGGTATTGCTGTCGTCAAGTCAAGTCAAGTCAAGTCAAGTCAAGTCAAATCAAATCAAATGTTGGAAGAACTGAGTTGTCGGTGGAGGAAGCGGTGGCGGCCGTTGGCAGCCCGTCCTGCGGCGCCATTTCTCTCTTTATAGGTACGACGCGCGAGGATGACTCCAGTCAAGTTCCTACTCATCTTCGCCACGTTCAGTTACTCACGTCACCCTCAATTCCCCCCTCGTCGTCATCACGTCCAGTCGTCCATGACCCCCTCAAGTTTTCCTTGTCCCCGTCCAGTTCCCTCGTCTTCGTCAAGTCATTGTTGTCACGGTCTAGTCACCCATGTTCTGTCAAGTGCCCCACGTTCTGCCAAGTCACCCCACGTTAATTTCCCCGTCTTTCAGTCCAGTCACGGCGACCGTTCTTCTCTCACTCAGTCCAGTCACGGCGACCGGTCCTCTCTCGTTCAGTCCACCTACGGCGACCGGTCCTCTCTCGTTCAGTCCCATCATGGCCACCTGCTTCCCCCATGCCCGGTCAAGTCTTGGCAACCATTTTTTCTCACATCCCGTCCTGTCTTTTACTTGATTACTATCAATAAAGTTCCTCACATTTCTCTCCCCGCCATGAGTCTCCGCAATTGGGTTCAACCCTCACATCCACCATGTTCACTCCCCACCATCTGTGACACCGTGGACGCTAGCTGAGGTACTGAGGGGTGTCAAAATTCACCACCAGCAGGAAATGACACCAGTTTTGTCAGTGCATGACTGGGACAAATGGACAACAGGCCAAGAGAGACATCATCATTTTAACCCGATTTGGAGTGGGAGATAAAGGGTAGACCTCAACAGGAAGCTCCAGCTAGTCATAGAGAAGTTGGCAGAAGTGGCTGAGAAAGGCAGGTTTTGGCTCGGACTAAAGGAGGAAGGACAGAACCTTAGGAAAGGAGAACTAACCTGACAAAATTTGCAGGGGTGAAACGTATCAGATGCAGGGGGTGATAGGGAAATATCCCCTCCCTGTCACTGGTCTGCCACCAGTAGAACGTTCTAGGGTTAAAGGAGCAAAAAGTCGGTGGGTGGCGGTTCCTGGCTGACCACCCTGCAGTTAACCCGTTGGCACTGGAGGAGGTGCGACAGGCAGCAATGCTAAGCAGCAAATAACACCTACCTGTACATTAACTAGTTATGACCAACTAAAAAAATAAACAGCCATACTGTTTGTTTTTTCCCAAGTTAGGCCTAAATCTAAGATGTTTGTGTCTACTACACTACAAAACCTCAAATCATTTCTGTAATACATCTGAGTAACTGAGAATGGGTGACATGTCAAATAAATTATTAAAATGTCTCTGGCCACAAGTGTCAGTGGTCCAAAGTAAAGAGTGAAAGAAAACCTCTTGGGCAAGAATAAACATATCAAAAACACACTTGAACCATTGAACATGTTTATAGAAGCACAGTTTATTTGATGAAACTGCCCTTCCCACAAAGTTGAAAGTCAGAAATTGAGATCTGCTAAAATGTAGTTCATGTAATTATTATAAGGCACTGAGGTTAGTTTTAAACATGTGCAAATGCAAAAGTGCCTCAACTAGACAAACAATTTAAACAAATTATAAACATGCATTGCCACCCCGGAGTTGGTAAACGTTACTTACTTAAAATGATTCAATAATGATAATACTGTAATTATGTTATTAGTTATTTTTTGTTTTTTTTTGTTTTTGTTTTGTTTTGGTTTTATCTCAGAACAAAGCAGATCCAAATCAGTGTTTCACAACTAGTTTAAACATACAGCTTTTACAATGCCTTGCAAAATTAACAGCACCCTGGAACTTTTTGACCTTTTGCTACATTTCAGGATTCTAACATAATGATATAAAATTGTCTTTTTTTGGTGGGACAAATCAACACTAAGTAAGACATTTGTGAAGCGGAATGAAATTTATAGAATAGAATTAATCTTTATTGTCCACCAGAGAAATGGACATTTGTATCCAGCTCACCAAACACAGTAGTAATAAACATAATTAAAAAAAATGCACACAGCAGTTTATGTCATAGTTGTGGTCCGCATCCTATCAGTCACTTTGCAGAGTTGAGAAGGCTAATGACCATAGTGACAAATGATTTCTTAAATACATTCTTCATTGCCAGAGTTGAGAGTCGAACCACAGTTTCAACATGTTGCACATCAAGTGAAACTGGTTCTGTCTTCAAATCTTGTTTAGTACAGATAACTAGCGCCTTTGTTTTCACCAAGTTCATTTCTAGACAACTAGTATGACACCATGTTTCAAGTGTCAGAGTATGGGCCAAGTAGGCTGCTTCACCCATAGTTACTTTTTGAAAAAGGACAACATGGGCCATGTCATAAACAATTAAAAATTATCGTCATTGACCATCAATTGGAAAGAGCACAACCTTGTGGGCAACCAGTGCAAAACTTGTGAGCACATCTGACATGCTGCCCTCAACTGAGACCCTCTGTGGGTGGCATTAGAGAACATTTCTGATCCAAAACACTAAGGATGAGTTAATATGATATATTATTTATTTATTTATTTTTAAAAACAAAAAAATATATACTGACACTACACACAGGTGGATTTTATTTATCATTATCAGATATATAGGTCAGCATTGGATCATTCAGAACTCATCAGGTTACTTCCGGCGTTAGTTGGCTGCACTGAGCGAAAAGGGGGTGAATGATTTTGCAATTTCAGTTTCTTTGTTAAAAAAAACCCCTAAAAATATTGTGTAACTTTCATCCCACTTGTTGACTTTAACCCCCCCCCCAAAAAAAATCTGTTTGAAGCCTGAAATATGGCAAAAGGTAATAATAATAATAATATTGTATAAATTTCATCCCACTTGACTATTTAACCCCTCAAAAAATCTTTGTTTGAAGCCTGAAATATGACAAAAGGTAAAAAAAATAAAATAAAAAAAATTATACTATTGCAAGGCACCGTACATTACCTTCAAGAAGCTTTCGTGCACAAGAGATGCCTTTCTCCTGCTTGACTGTAAATCATGGCCACCACATTATTATACAGTAGCAGGTAAGATTGGCGTTAAAGGCTTCATTGGCCCAACTAAATGTCCTCTGACATGTTATGGATGGTCTCAATAATTTTCATCTTCATTCGCTTGACTTTTTCCGGAGGTGTCTCATTAAGACATTCCTCCACATACTTGAGGAAACCAGCATGTGGCGACATTATCTGACTTTGATAGAATTTCTTCATAAAGTTCAGCACCTCAATGGTGGCAGGTGGCGGCTGTTGGTTTACACGTTTTTGCCCCAGCATTCCGCCATCGGGGTGAGATGAGGACATTGAGTGCTGGGTGTCCAGCGGATGAGGTGAGGGCGGGGATTCAAGAGTCTTCATTTTGTTCGATGTTTGATTGGTGGTTTTAAGTTGGGAGGAGGAGGTGAGAGGGACTTTGTCTTTGTCGGGAGGATGAAGGCTGATGTCTTCCGGTTGTTGAAAGGGGACGTCTTCCGGCTGCTGCTCCTCGTCACAAGATTCACACAGGAACATTAGGTCTCGGTAGTGTTTCCACTTGGGTACATAAAAGTCTTCAGAACCACAGATTTTGTTAGAGTTCACCGCCTTATGTTCGCGTTGGAAGATGGTTCGCAGGTTCCTAAATTTGGTCTTTATGTCTTCCACTATGGAAAGAATAACACATCACATTGCTCACATTAGATACATCTAAAGCTGCGCATTGCAGGTAATTTATAGTGGAAAATCAAAGTTTGTTTGTTCTGAGTCAAATCAACATATTAAGAAATTACTAAGACACCAAAGTCAGCTCTCAGCATATAACGCAAGACTGCAGCAAAACTTGATGTTGCTTATCGTGAAACTTATCCGTGATGGCAAAAGTGATAAATGTGGTTCATGGTTGTCTACCAGGTTACCTGTAAATGGGACCTGCTCATTGCATGAGAGTAAGACGCTCAATGTCTCCAACAGACTCTGTCTCATGAGCTTGTTCTTGTACCTCTCTGACTTATAGTTCCACAAACAGTCGTGCTCTAGATGAGGAGAAACCAAACAAATGACAGATTGAGAAATTATCATGATTTTTTTTTTTTTTTTTAAATCAACGGTCAGATTACAATTTTCAAAACAAAATATTGCACATACCCTTCTCAGAGTGTAATAATATCAGCTTATAAAATATTACAAAACTCCCCTAAATGCCAGATGATAATATATTTGTCCCAATATTAGGTACTAGGGGTGTTAAAAAATAATCGATTCGACGATCTATCACGATATTACAGTGCGCAATTCTCGTATTGATTCAATATGCGGCAATATCAATATTGAATCATCAATTTTTGATAGAAATTTTCAACAAAGCATGGGGTTAGGTTAGGGTTCCTACTTTAAGCATGGAATAATGTTACAATTATTAATGGAACATTAAGCTTTAACTCATTCACTGCCAGTCATTATAGAAAATTTTTACATTTCCAATACTCACGTGATATTCCATTCAATAATTATATATAAACCGGATCTACCAAATAACAGAATAGACTCCCTACTTTTTGTCCCGTCCCGTTCTTTTATAATTGACAGCAGAAAAATGTAGGTTTGCCAAAATACAGCCATTTCTCCCATGGACTCTGAAACTGTGTTTATTTCGTAAAAAATGGGACAATGATGTCATCTACCGGTGGTTGGGCATCAGTAAAGTTGTTTCCAAGTTTGATATTTACAGTGGAGCATGCTCAGATTCGCCCCCATTTAGCACCGCTCTAAAAAATACAATTGACAAGTATACTTGTCAAAGGCAGTGAATGAGTTAATATTCTGTTTCAATGCTATTCAAACATGAAACAGATTGCAACCTGTTTGTTAAGTACAGTGGCTCAGTTATAAGCCTCAAGTTTCAGATAAATACATTTTCATACAATTCTTACAGTGTACATGTACAAGTTTACTGATTAGTATTTTCTAAATAAAAAAAAATAAAAAAAATCCCAATAATCAACTTATTGAGTCGTATCGGGATTAATCTATCGAATCCAATCGTGACCTATGCATCATTATACGGATCAATTCGCCAGGTACTAGGCAATTGACACCCCTCTTAGGTACACTTATATTATATTATATTATATTATATTATATTATATTATATGTGGAAACGCTTTGTTTTGTACCAAAAAAATAAATGATCGTCTAATGCACAGTGCAAGCTGCACTCCAACTTCAAGATTTTGCCAACATAAATAAATAAATATATTATTATAAATATATATTATTATAAATTGTGTTTGGTCCCAAAGGAACTTACATAATTATAGTGTTTCTATTTTTTTCTTATTGCTCTAAATATTTTTGAATGCTTAAACATTTTCTTGGTTTGAACCAAAAACTAATCATTTGAAGAATCGTGATTAGCAATTTTTCCATAATCGAGCAGCCCTAGCACAACTGTATGTCTGCCTAATAATGGTGAATGGTGATATACACAGTTGTGATCATAAGTTTACAATCCTATGGGGTATATGACACGGAAGAGGCGGGAGGTGATTTTGCAAAACAGTATGTTTCCGGTCCGGGTTGCGAACGCGCAACCGAGGGGCACAAAGTCGGAAGTATTTTTGACGCAGCCCACACGTCGCAAACCGAACCGGAAACAAACTGATGTGCAAAAACAGTCCCGCCTCTTCCGTGGCATATACCCCATAGGCGAGGGGTAGGGAACCCTGGTCCTCGAGAGCCGCTGTCCCACCTGTTTTCCATGTTTCCCTCCAACATAGCTGACTTATTATCCTCATTATCATCATCAGCAAGCTCCTTAGAAGCCTGATAACGATCCAGTTCATCAAATCAGCTGTATTGGTGAAGGGAAACAAGGAAGAAGGACAGTGGCACTCGAGGACCAGGGTTCCCTACCCCTGCGTAGGCCGTGGGTGTCCAAGCTCAGTCCTGCAGGTCCCTTTTCCAATGCACCTGTTCCAATCAACAAGATCGTTATCAGGCTTATGCAGAGTTTGCTGATGAGCTTCAGCTGTGTTGGAGAAGAGAAACATCCAAAACCTGCAGGACTCAGGCCCTCGAGGACCGAGTTTGGTCACCACTGCACTAGGCTATGTAAACCTATGAGCACGACTGTAACCAAAATATTACAAACACCACTGAGTATGATGCAGCTCTGTGGAATTAACCACTGTAAACTACAACCACAATTGTAAATATATTGCTAAACTGGTAATGTAAGAGTGATAATATGAAATTTTTGCTAAAAAAAAATTAAATTATGCATTTGATCAACTACAGTGTATGGTGATTATAGCTGTCTCAGTTTAAAGTGCAGCAAAGAGGTGTCATTCACCCTACCAGATGACAGAAAAAAGTGAAACACCAAACTAAAACTGAACGAGTATACAGTACACAAGTAAAACTTCAAAACTCAAACATCAACATAGGCCCTAAATCAAGGACATCTTTCCACTGTGATGTACATACCGGCGTAAAACGATATGAGCTGGTGAACTTTGGTCTCATTCCACAGACAGCGGGAGTCAGAAATAGGCCCACATTCTAGTTGAACTGGACTGGATAGAGAAACTTTTATGGTGGGTTGGTTTGCACAAATGTTGCTATCCAGCGGCGAACTGGATCGTGAATTGGGGCATATGGAAGCAGTTTTTTGGTTCAGCGGTTTAAGGTCATCTGGAGCGGCAGTGACCATTTGGAAGCCTGCAGAGGTATTGGTGTAGGCATCCGTCTGTTGAATAGTGGAGGAGCCGGCATTGTTCGTTTGGGTGGAGCTTGAGGAGCTGCTCGGGGTGGAGAATGCTAATTGGTTTCCGAGTTCCAGCAGTTGAGCTTCCTGTGGCATCAAATTCTGTTGGTCGTCTGAGCTCTCTTCATCTTTGCACCACTCGCAGAGGAAGAGCAGCCGCTGGTAATGCTTCCATTTGGAGTGGTAGCGCTTATCAGACGTCCTGCTCACTTGGACCACTTTGTATTCACGGTTAAAAACTGTTCGAAGATTCTTGAACTTGCATTTTATATCTTCAACTGCAAGACATATAGACATATATGAGGTATATGTTATATTGTACCGATTACAAGTGTTTTCTTTCACTAACTACAAAGGCACTGAGAAGGTATCCCATTGCTGCAATGCTGCATATATTGAAAAACAATGCAAAAAAAATAATCATAGATTCCGTCCTCCTTTCAGCAAAATACTTACTTGAGAAAGATGTAGAGTGGTCAGACAACCGTCTCCTCAGAATCTTTAGAAGCTTCAATCGGAGTGGACGATTGTTGTGGTTTTTAGACTTCTTGTTCCACAGACAGCTGTGTTCTGCATAAGCACACACAAAACCCATTCAACGAGAAAACACTGTGTGCAGGCTGCAAGAGACATTATGCATTTGCATACTACTGATACATTGTAGAGTACAAAAAACAAAAAAAACAAAAAAAAAAAGTCTTTTTCACCAAATTTTGATTAAAAAAAAAAGTGCGCAGATACATACATACACTGGCTGACCTTGATTTATAAGGCCCTTATTTAACAACTTTACTACAGAGAAATACAAGACACTATACAGTGGTGCCTCTACTTACGAACGTCCATTCATACGAAAGTTTCAAGTTACGAAACTCCTCAACAGCAAAATATTGCCTCTAGTTACGTAAGAAGTTTCAAGATACGAAAGGTAAAACTACAGTATGGGCCGCTACTCGCAGCTCCCAAAGTTTACTGAACGCAACATACTTACAGCTGCTCTGCTATTGGCTATTACTGGCATCTTCCTGGCATCCCAGTGGCGAAGAGTATTTGACCATAGATATAAAATAGAATGTGTCTATGTATAGAATGTGTCTCTATGTAGCGTCCTTGTCATTCGCAACTCGGGTCATGAGGTGTTTAGTTTTATGTAAATATAAACTAACAGCCGACGAATTTGTCCAAAAATTAAAACAATTGGTGATTGATGAAGGCTACGTTGCACAGTAAGTTTTTAATTGCGACAAGACGGGCCTTTTTTGGAAAAAGATGCCTCGCCGTACCTGAAGTTTCCATCAAGTTTTGGAATTTATTGAAAAGAATCACCCAGAAAATGTTTTCACGATTCGGGCGATCGCTCACTATGGTGATGTTTGCCATTGGCATTTTCAAAGGATTGTTAAAAAAAAAAAAAAAAAAAAGGCTGTAGGTGGAGGAGTGGAACGGTCACACATCTCTTCGGTGTCGGATGGCGAAGGTTCACTTATCCGCCTGGGAGATGTGCGGCTTACATGATGTAAGAGTGAGTGAGTGAGTGAGTGAGTGATTAAAAAAAAGAAGAAGAAAATTGTTAAAAAAACAAATAAACATTCTTGGATGCGTTCTTTACAAAACACTTCTAAGAGAGAACATGAACCAAAAAGAGGGCAAAAAACGAAGAGGACAGCAGTTAAAAAGGTAAATGACCATCATTTTTATTCTTTATTCTTTGTTTTTTACATTATGCACAGCTCTTGTTTATTGTGCAATAATCTAATTGTAACATGTATTTGTTACAGTGTTCCCTCGTTTTCCGCTGGGGTTAGGTTCCAAAAAATACATATATATGAAATTAATGAAATCCGCGAAGTAGTTAGCTTTATGTTTTACAACTCTTATAAATGTTTTAAGGCTCTAAAATCCCCGACCGCACAATTTATACACATTTCTCATTGAGGCATTTACATGTTCTCACATTTCTCTATTGTTCAAACATTGACAATGTTCAAACCTTCATAAATTTTATAAAATGGGTATATTACTGTAAAAAAATATGCAAAATTGCACTTAAAAAAAAAGCCGCGATACAGCGAGACCGCGAAAAGTGAACCGCGTTGTAGCGAGGGAAGACTGTACATGTTTTGATGCATTTTTATGCGTTATAAAACATTTATGTCTGAATTTTGGGAGGCTTGGAACGGATTAGGGCATTTACATGGAAAATACGTCTTCCAGAACTTTCTTCCAGAACCAATTAATTTCGTAAGTAGCGGTACCACTGTACTCTGTGTGAACAGAAATTGTCAGATGTGTAACTTATTCGCCCCATGGAGGTGATGATCGACTGACTCAGTAATATAATATCAATAAATAATATCCCATTAACCTCTTTCTTTAGTATTTCGTAAGCTCTGTGACAATCTCTCAGAATTTACGAGTTGATTAACTCAGACCAAATTATTTATTACGGTAACTGTGAAATGATTTTGCCTACCTGCGTAGAAATCAATGAGTGCACGCTCCTTCTCTTCAGTCCAAAACGATTTGGCTACCATGTTTGAGAGGATGTACGATGACGACGAGTTGGTTGTGGTGGAACATTCAGGAGGAAGGATGGAGATGATGAGGCCTGGGGTGGTGACAACATGTTGGCTCTCGTCCTGTGAAACAATTAATGAGGACTGCAGTGGGTCATCGTTGCAGTCATTCAGGGCTGCTGTCTGCAGGAACATCAGCTGCTGATAATACTTCCACTGCGGTACAAACACATCTGAACCGACCACCTCGCTCGCCTTCACCGCTTTGTACTGCCGTTGAAAGGTGGTACGAAGGTTCTTGAACTTGCTCTTGATGTCTTCCACTGAAGAGGGAAAACAGATCAGCGTAAGATTGGAGGGGTTGGCGGGGAGGCTGATAAGGTTCGACTACATAAAATGCATTGCAATCAGAAGTTTTAACACATACCCGTGAAAGGGGATGGTGGAGGTTGAGCAGACAGAAGAATTCTCAAATGTTCCAGTGTTTTCCATCTCAGCTGTCGATTTTTGTAGCTATCCAATTTATGATTCCACAAACAGCTGTTCTCTTCAAAAAAAAAAACAACAAAAAAAACATATTTTTTTTTGTCTCACTAGGCATAATCTTCACCATTACAGAATTTAACTTTTTTGTAATCTCAAGTACCCAATTACTTAAAAAAGACATACGTGTGACCTCAGGGATTTTTTTTCCCATACTAGAATAAAATGTAAATAATTGCACATCCACTACAGTAAGTGGTAGTGGCACTCTCATTGTCAGAGTGTGTGCATGGAGTATTAGTTCCTTAACTTACAACAATTTTATAGACTAACGATTAGGGATGTAAAGATATCCAAAGATCACGATACGATATTATCACGATATGAAGGTCACGATACGATAATTATCACCATATTGTGGGGGGCTTGGCGATATTTAAAAAAGATCGCAATATTGTAAAATAAATAAATAAATAAATAAATAGATAGATAAATAAATAAATAAGAAAAATAAAAATTCAAAAAAGATCATACTAAAAAAAAAAAAAAAAGCACAATATTGTGGTTTTGTATATAACAGCAATGCATATAAACCACCTACAATCTCTAATCACAATATTGAGGGACTTATTTGCTAATGCAAGCACACAGTTTTCGCTTCACAAGCAAATTAGCTTCCCTTTCATCTGACAATTAGCATATATTTTAAACATAGAAGGCCAAAACATCCCTAATGAAAATGATATTGCACTAATAAACTAGCCACTAGAGGGTGCTACAACTGCACAAATGGAAATCAACCTGACTTTAACAGATGTTGTTCCTTTTAAATATTGTGAACATGACGATGACGATAATGTAGCAGTTCTAATATCATGATATTTCCCTTAACCTTACATCCCTACTAATGATGCTATTTATAGTCTATTTATTGTCTTCTTCCTTGAAGGGGGGTGTTACAAAATAGAGAGACTATTTACACCTTTTTTTGGTCTTGTTTAAATTGACCCAATAAATGCACAAGTTTGGTAACCCTGACAACTGTGGGTGTCACGCCACTCTTGAGTCATGATGTGTGCCCAAAAAAACAAAAAAACAAAAAAAAAAACTGCAAATGACATGTAAGCCCATCGAAAGCCAGCATGAATTCTGTTTTCTTTTGTGGAGCCGGCACTTCACCACGCCACCAAATTTCTCATCAAAAATGTACAAATCAATGTGTGATGCAGTGTACACTTAAAGCCACGCTGCAATCAACTATGTCATACAGTTATCTTGAAATAGTCTGCACAGTGATTCAATAAAACTGAATCACTGGCTCTTTTTTACTTTGATGTGGCGTTTCAGATAGCAGTTTAGGGCTATATTTAAAAAAAAAACACAACTTTGCATACATACACTTATAGTAAGCTGAGGTCATTCTGTAAAAATGTCCTCTTGAGCATCTTAGAAGTTCCACAGCATTGTGAAATCCATCTCAATTATCTATGGTGTGACTCGGAAAACTACTTCAGCTGATTTATTTATTTTAATTTCAGTTGGCTGTTAATATTTCATTCCCATACTTAAATTGAGGCCACATCAAAGAAAATGATTTCAGTTCCTGAACTCCCTAGAAATTCAAATCGCTTCACTTGTTTTTCACAGCAGTCATTTCATTACAGGTGTAGCCCAAAACTTCCACTTTCTAGAGGGGCATTCTCCTCCAAAAGGATTGTAGTACACACAATAACTATGGAGGGCTAAAATAATTTTGTAACATTCACTGCCTTGTTCCCATTACGATTTCCACCATTAAAAACAACAACAACAAAAAATAGATGTCGACCTTTTCAATTTAACCACGTTATTTCAGTTTTCGGTAACCAGCATAGCATGATTGCCATGATAATCTGCCTGGAGTTGCTCGTCGCCATTGCTGTGATCTGTCAGTTGATCATTTCATACTATGTATTCATACGCAACAATCGGTCGATTCGAGCAACGGTTGCCACTGTCGACGTCGAGGGATTCATTCAGAACTTTGAGAAAAGTATACTTGATGTAGTAAAAAGGTAATCCATGACCATTTTCACTTACTGGAAAAAAAAGAAATGAGTGTCCTTTCTTTCTCCTCTGTCCAGTATCTCTCTGGCGTGAAGCTGATTGGAGAGTCCTCCATATTCGTTGTTGCTGTTTGGTCCCCTTCCTGCTTTGACTCTACTATCACGTGATCGACAATCCAGGGTCTCATTGGATGCCAGTTACACGAGGTTTATCAATAGTACTGCACGTTGCCCAGTAGAGGTCGTCATTTAACGCAGATACATTTATAAATTAGCTCAATTTCTTTTTAGGTGATAATGCCCTTTATATTACAGTAGTCCCATAATGCAAGATATCTAGAAGTAAAATAAGAGTGCTTAAAATGATAATAATGCATTATTCAAGGTCTTAATCTTAGTATTACTTGAGAGAGTGACAACCAAAGTTAATTATCGGCACAAAATCGTACACTGATCGACATATGCCTATGCACCTGCAAGCAAGGCACAAATGGATTGTTTTCCCTAGATAAAGAAATATAAATATACATAACTAAATAATGAATAAGAAAAGAAACTAGAATTTTCAGTGAAACCAAGGTGGCCAAAATCGGATCCCTCACCACTTTATGCATGTGTGAATTGGTGAATAGAAATCCTTTGAAGAAACAATTACATTTTTAATAGCACAAGAGCAAAAACACAAAAGAAATTGAGAGGGACATAGTTAGGATGTGTCAAGTTATGTTTCGTTTTAATTTCTACTGATCAACAATATGCCTGAACACAGTCAGAACAGACATTTTATTTATTTACAGTTAATTCCATGTACAGTTAGTTTCATCACAAACATTTAAATCCATGGACAGTATTTACAGTGCTGAGATACTTTCACCGCCATAGAACTCTCATTAAAGTGGCTAACAATCAAATGACACTGTGTACATTTGCATCTATACTGCTGATATGGGTTTGGATCATTTTGAGACAAAACATGAACAGTTGTCTTGTTTTTTTTTTTAGATGCCACACTAAATGATATAAGAAAATGTCAGCGGTGAGGGTGTTGTTTTGGTGGCAGTTTATTACAAATGTTGTGATGTTCTTTCAAAGGGAGGTTTTCACAAGAACGTAATATTGATGATGATAACATGACTGTAGAGTATAAGCCATGAATTTCATTGACCCAATGACTTCTGGGGGGGCAAAGCACACAAATAAATTTCACTTTCTTCATTAAAAATCCAAACATCAGATTATGGATTTCCTGTAGTATTATTAACATTTCAGTGTTTGTGCCTGCGTTTAGTCCCAGTTCTTATTGTGCCAATGAGTTCCACAGAACACAAAATCTTCAAAATAACCATTTAACCACATCATCATTCACATTAGGTCATAAAGCAAACACTTATGTACAATGTGCCACTTATCTACAGTTAAACTCTTGGACATTCCTTCCTCAATCTTCTTTCTAAAGCTTTCATCAAGTACAAACATACTGTAAGTACATTGCATTGTAATAATTGAAGAATTTTGGGTCATGAGATGCACAAAGTTGCATCTTAATAAAGTGACAAATAGATTGCTTCTGTGTGAAGCAGATTTTTATATACTGTATACAGTATGTAGATAGTAGAACACTGGTGAGGGAGAAAGTATGAGCACATCCAGCGATGATACCGAAATTGGTGTTGAGAATACACATTTGTAACATGACGGTAATACAGTATATTGTAAGAATATCATGTTCAGAATATGTCATCCACTGTTGAATTAGCACCAGAATGTATGCCACAATTATGGTCTTTTAAATACCAGTACTCAGACGTACTTTCACAACTGCGACTTTAAATATATTATAAAACTAATTTAATAGATACGTAAGTAGGTTGAGTGTCATCCGAGGTAGTGTAATGAACATGGAAACGGACTGAATTACCCAAATTAAAGCTTATTTAGCTTTTCAATATTTTCCAAAGATAAACAGTAATTTAATGCTGGCTTCTTCACAAATTCCAAAAACGTGTGTTTGGCGTTGGGCAGTAATTCTTAACCTGGGTCAGGGATTCAGCGAAGGTTAAGACACCTATTTGTGTTGCACTAAATTTGGTGCGCTCAGTAGTCGTTGACTGTTGTGATGGCACGTCGTGTGATTTCTTTATTATTGTCATACTTCATACTAACTATGTTGAGCAAAAAAAAAAAAAGAAAGTGGTTTGATGAATATGTGCAATATGAATTCACATGTATAACGGAACAAATGGTGTTCCACAGGGTTCAATACTGGGGCCTCTGCTGTTTTTCATTGTATCTGCTGCCCCTGGGTTCCATCTTCAGAAAACAGCAGCAGTTGTTCTAAAGTGCTCTGTAAACATAGAGCTGAGTGATTGGAGTCAGCATCCTAACTGCACGATTTGAAATGCCAAGTTGATCAATTCTCCTTCAGCACACAGTAAATTCTGTAGAGTCAATTTGACCCTATTTAGATAGTAGACTCAGTTTTAGAGTAATATTTACACTTAGAAGAAAGTAAAATAAAGAATGGGGAAAAAAATAAAAGTGACTCAAGGTAGGAACAAACTCACGACCTTCATCTTGGGAGTCAGCTGACCTTCTCTCTGAGCCACGCAGCTCCTACTCTCTACTAGTATATCTTGCATGTCAGCTGCAGCTGATTCCATGATTGCACGGAATCTTCCTAGCTCCAATAGACCAAAAACGATCTTTGATCTCTTGCAGAAAAGCAAACTGTAAGGAGGCATAGCTCAGGTGGTAGTGTGGCAGTCTCCCAAGTTGAAGGTCGTGAGTTCGAACCTTAACCCTTGAGAGAGTTTTATATTTTTCCAAATGTTTATTTTACTCTCTTCCTAGTGTAAATCTTAGTTACTGGATTCGCCACCTGCAGTAATGACTGACAAAATTGGCCTTTTCCTTGACAGGGTAAGGGGAAACACGTGTTTCTGATGGGACTTTGATCATGTTTGATTGAGTCCATGGCTATGTTCTGTGCCTCCATTTTGAAGGCTCAGAGTTGAGAGGAGCCAGATGTAGTGGTTCAGACATCTGGTTAGGAAGATGCCTCCCCATGAGGTATAGCCAGTTACACACATCCCACCAAAAGGAGGAGGACCCCGGGGGAAACAAGACACGGCGGCGAGATCATGTCTCTCGGCTGTCCTTGAAGAGCACGAATGAAGTGGCTGGGGAGAAGTCAAGTGTGGGCTTCACTACTTAGAATGCTGCTAAGATGAATGGATGGATTGATGCCGGACATTTACTATTCTGTGGCTCATTCATCTTCCAGTAGATTATAGCTTTGCATATCTTATTCTTGCTCACCAAGTAGAAATTTACAAATCAACACTGATGCTTCATCAGCTGTAAATGTTGCAGACATGTTTCAATTATATGGTACCCATTTAAAAAAAACTTAACAGTACAATTCAGCTTTAAAATGATACAGCTGAATATGATAATTATTAAAAAAAAATCTTAACACTTTAAGCATAAAGACAGCAATTCCACCTTTAAGATGTTGTCTTTCAGTTGAGCTTGTTAATCACTAGAAACGTAACTGTTTCCCCTTTCAATCAAATCAAAAGCTGGTGTCAATATTAGCATGGTCAGTGTTGCTCACGACTTCATTTTACCGACCAAATGCTTATCTTTATTCAGTTAAACACTAGCTTCACAGTTGGCGCACTTTGCGCCTGCCACTGTTTGGTTTAACAGTTGGTTAGCAGTTAGCAGTTGGTTTACTGCTGGCTCGGCTGGTCAGTCCAGTAAAGTGCTTGTCCCGCCCTCTGGCAAAGCATCAATGTGATTGGAGCGTCTTGCCGTCAATCACAAACTTCAGACAATCAAGCTACTGTCATTTTACTCACCCAGCAGCAATGGAAATGTGCTCTTCTTTGAAACAAAATACCAATCAATCAAACGACAATGTTAGTCCCACACGTCGTGGTCCTTCCACTGGTCCATCAAACGATACTGTCCTGCAGCAGAGGCTCAAAGTCCTCATCACTGGTGGTGGGAGGAGTTTCTTCGTCGCTGCCTGGGAGAGGTGTGTTAATATGGATGCCGGCCAGCGAGGACAGCGACTCTTTGCTCGCTGGGCGGGGCTTGTCACCGAGAGGCAGCTGAGAAGATGACGAGGCGGAGGACGCTTTCTCTGGGATGAAGAGAGCAACGAGGAAGGCCACAACCACGGTGCATGCCCCCAAAAGGAAAGGGGGGCCAGGGATGAGTGTTTGCTAAAGAAACAGAAGAGCAATTAATATTTATCCTATTGGGTGTCTTTAAATTTTTTGTGTATGCACCTCAGTGGGACTGTGAAGCGGCAGGGGGTCAAAGTCTCCATGGATGGGGTCCATGGTGTTGAGCTCCACATTGAAGAGAAAAAAGATAAACCCATACAGAGCTGGGCCTAAACCATTACACAGACCTCTGATGCCTGTTATCATTCCTTGAGCCACACCTGTGGGGACAGACAAATTCAGGTCAACAGATCAATCGACTTAGAATAGAGTAGACCAGGGGTGTCAAACTCATATTAGCTCAGGGGCCACATGGAGGAAAATATATTACCAAGTGGGCCGGATCGGTAAAATAATGGTATATAAATTTTGCCGTCAATTATACACAGATTTTCACTATTTGTGGGCTATCCCTAAATTACAGAGTTCAACTGTAATCATACTGTTCCAAAAAATAACATGAATCCAAATGTAACGTGGCAACACTTTGCCTGTATGTGTTCTGGACGTGCTAAATCTACCTGTTTTCTCATATACAGTATATTGTACCCAGAATGCATTGTGTAGCGCAGTTAACGCATTCACTCGTTGCCATCTTCACTGAAGCAACCACCTTCGCTCCCGGCTGTTTTCCTGGATTTTGACTGACTTTTGCAAGGCCCACAGAATTTTGTGTTCTATTGTTATAAAAACATGGAACCTACAATGTTGAGTGATGCTCTCAATTATTGATGGCATGTCATGTATTTGTTTATTTACAAATGTGTTTTGATGCAATTGATCTACCTTTTGATGCAATCTGTCCTGATTGAAACCACCTGTGGAGTGGGCGTGTTCAGTTTAATAAAGAGGCTCTCCTGCACACAGGTGTGCCTGATGCAGTATAGGTGCCCTGAGCAGAAAACACCTCTTGTCTTTTTCTCCCATGTTTTTCGATGCATGCAGTCTAATTAGAGTTTGCAACGAGTAGCCGCTGTGAAATGCCGCCCTGCTAACATACCAAAAGAAAGATTAGCGTCTCCTATTTCATTTGGAAAAAAAAGAGCAGACTTCTATCAGTTTCCATTTTGCAGCAATTAGCATTAGAATATAGCTACGTTTTTTTTTTAATTCACAAATCCATTTAAAACTGTGGGGGAAACAGCTGTTGTTGTTGCAACAGGGCCCTGGTTAATCTCTTATACTCTGCTGCCACCTTCTGGCCGCTTTTCTAATAACTATCATTGCTTCAACAGTTCTCTTATGTTCAGACTGAGGCTGCATCAAAGCCTTTTCTGTATGCTCTATCATTAAAAAACAAAACGTATAAATATGTCTTTGGAACACTTAATATTTAAAATAGAACATATTTATATGTTTTGGGGAGCAAATGAGTTATAAGGATGTTAATCCCTGTCATATCTAGAGTGTTACCAGTAATTGATTTATGTCGTATTTAACATGTTTCTGTCGGACTATTTTAAATAAATAAATAAATTAATTAATAAATAAATAGACATCCAGGACGATTCCCCGTACAAGTTGCATTGCTCATCTGCTTGTGAAATTATAAATCTATATGTTTCGATTGTGGCCAGCTGATTAATTGATCCGACATTACAAATAATTTTTTTACTTTAAAAAATCATCTCGCGGGGCCGGGTTAAACCCCTTTGCGGGCCTGATGCGGCCCGCAGGCCGTACCTTTGACACCCCTGGAGGAGACTAACACATTCCAGACCAAGTCCAATTACCAGTCTTACTACTGGCAAAGTGACTGATTGTTGTGAGGGAGATGACGTCACAGCAGAAAAGGGGAGAAAGTCTTTTGTCACCTTGTTTATCAGGATCAGCAGACTGCGACACCAGAGCCGAGACGGCAGGGAAGGTTATGGAGGACATGGCTGCGACAGCACCAGCTGCCCACATCATCCTGTTCACACAAACACATGCATAATACAAAACGTGATGATGTGTTCGGGTGGGGGAACATTCTGAACAGTGGAGATACAGTTCATACAATAAAAAAAAAAAAAAAAAAAAAAAAGACGAATAAGACATCTTACCAAGGCTCTGATCCAAAGCCATACCAGGCCAGCTGAAGAATCTGGAAGCCCAGACCCAACAGAACAGTGTTTTTATTACCCAGAGTCCTCATTAGCAGTGTCAGGACAAGAGTCTAAAATGGAAAAACAGTGAGACGAGTTTAGGTTAAGATGCATTTTGAATGAGGTTCAGAACAAGCTGCATAAAACAATTCTGCTTGACTGCACTACTACCACCACCACTACCAACAAAATAGAATATTAATGTGTTGCATGACACTAGTTGCGTTTTCTCATAATTAGGGCTACAACTCGAGATTTTTTTTTTTTTTTTAAGTACATCCATCCATCCATTTTCTTTACCGCTTATTCCTCACAAGGGTACAGTAATCGATTAATCTGTTTAAAAACAATTTCCATCCCTTATTCAAAAACAACATTATTCAAAATTGGCAGTGCACAAACATAATTTAATTAGGATTCAGTTACTGGTTGTCATGTTTGGGGGGTGTCGGAGGCAGAACCCAAATGCAAGGGGCAACAAAAACAGGGTAAGGCAGGGATGCAAGTAAAAAAGGGGATTAATTAAGAAAAAAAGGTAAACAATGTACTATACAAAAATACAAATTAACAAGGTCAAAAACAAACTATAGTGACGAAAACACGAGAGCAACAAGGCATGGCATGGACAACATGGGATGACTGGACAACAACAATGACTCAACAAAAACTGAAAGAAAGCAGGGTAACTAAATACACATGGCAACGAGATAAGACACCTGGGCAAGATACAAGAGGCTTGGGGAGCTGATTGGTCAACACACTGGGGAGGAAGACACACTCAGGTGGACGTGGTTAGACATAATGAGACAAGGGAAGAGACAAGGAATAATGACAAATAACCAAAAACACCAAAAGAAAACAAAATCCCACCCCCACAGAACCAAAATATGACACTGGTTTAGTTTGTAAAATGTCAGAAAATATGCCAAAAAATATTGTTTGTTTGATTAAACACAAAGATAAGCAGTCCAATCAGATATGACTATTTATTACTATTGAGAAACTGAAATTATGAGCATTTGGACAATTTTAAACTAAAAAAAAAGTATTGTGATGATAAATTGATTGTCATATATAATGATCAATAAATTTGATTAATCACATAATTGTAGCACCACTACTCATAATATGTTTTCTTTATTTATAGTGGGGTTCCAATCAGGGTTTTATACTGCCGATTCCATTATCAATTATCCATGAGTGAGCTCGGCCCATACCAATCACACAGATTCACATTCTTCAATTTTAAAGTTGCTCATTAATAATTATTGCAATAATCAACTAACTGGTAGCACCATACTGATTTCACTTCATGAACTGTAATGCAGATATCTTCTTGAGTGTTTGTTACCTGTGCAACAATGGACAGAATTCCTACAACTCCAATAAAAACAGCAATTGTTGTAGAGGAGAAATTGACGACCTGCAGGGATATTGCAAAAGAGAATATGATTAAACATGTTGATGAAATATTTGCAAAGGCAAAAATTTATTTACTTCCCCAAAACGTTTTTTCCTTTCAAGTTAATAATTGGGTTAAGTATTGCATTAAATTATCTAAGAAGGAAACTACATTCAGTCCCCTTGATATTTAATGTAAAACTGTCATTTGATGATCCAAGTCAACTTGAATAATTATCTGTTGAGGTCATTACAGGTCAGTATAACATAACATTTCATAGTAAAACTGGTGATGTGAAAACACACAAATATCAACATCATAAATATTGATGTAGAGTTTGACAACACATTTAACAGCAATCAATTCTACAACTGACATGTACAAACATTAAGAGCATCTAAAGATTTAATTTATAATTTACAACACATTTTATTTTTTGGAAAAATAATTGTGTTGGGTACCATTTAAAGGGTATAAAGGCAAGGATTAATGGAAGTGAGTTAATGAAAAAATTCAGTATAAAATAAACACATTCATATTCATTAGGAAGTAGTTGTAGTCTCATTCTTAGTAAAAAAAATAAAAATAAAATAAATAATAATCTGATTGAGCGGTGTCTCTCAATACTTTTGTTCATATCGTGTACACACGTATCGGTGCCCACGCCTATCAAGCATAATTGTAACAATTTCTACTGAGGCCTTGTCATGACCTCTGAAATCCTCTTGAGGGTGTCATGTCCCTGGCTGAGTGAGACTGGGACACCTGTGGTGCCCAGCAGTCTCACTTGACGTGTGTTGAGCACATTTCACGCTCTGCTTTTCTCCTTGGCTGTGCGTCACCCTATTGTGTGTCATTTGTGGACGGTCCCCAACCTGGGGTTTATTTCACAAAGCAGGTTTAGTGAGAACACTGAGTCAAGAAACCCTGAAATGTGGGGAAACTCTGCGTTTTCCGTTTCAGAAAGGGAGGTAACTGAAACCAGAGGATAAGATGGTAGACTGTGTCATAAAAAGAGGTCATTTAAGCTCTCCGTCAGTTACCATAGTAACATTGTCCATGAACCTAACCTGCTTGGTAGCACGTTTTTCACAGGTTTTTCCCTGTCTCTTTTCCTGCCTCCTTTCAGCCACACACGACAATTCATTTCCTCATTCATTCAGTCGGTGGCGGTGACTTTTTGCGTAAATACGCCTGTAGAGTCCACTTTTGTCACGAACATGGCATGTCCTTTAGACAATGACCCTATTGATAAAGGTGCCGCTTTATTGCGCAGGGAATTAAATATTCGTCGCGAGATTGTTATCAGACCGCGCATAGATATGCTGGCATTTCTGGACAGTTATCTTTTTGAGCAGTACCGTTTCACATCACAGTCCATCGTATATATATATATATAAATATATACACACAACTTACTCCGTCCTTAAATTTGCAACATTACCAGCCGTAGTAATATGCACTCAGATCGCAGCATAAAGACCTATATGTTGTGCTCCGTTTTTTTTCTTATACCCCTTTGATTGTTTTTATATTTCATCTAACTTTTTAATAATTAATATTAAGTCAAGTGCACTTCTCCCCCGCAGGATTGCACTGAAATTAAATGAATTAATGAGCTATCACTCAACAGGTTTCTCCTGTCGTATTATTGGGATTGCAAAGAATAACACATAAATTTACACATTGACCCAAGCAGTAACGTTCTGCTGCGGTGTTGCACTTTCTTTCTAAAGACATGTTCAAATTCGCCATATGATCGCATTAACACTTTCGGTTTAGAGGGGTAAAAAAAATAAAAATAAATAAATTAAAAAAAAAAAAAACAATAAAAAAAGGTGGAAGCAGAGGGCGGCGCCGCGTTCGGTGTCCCCGTTGCCATGGTGACTCAAGTTTTAAATCTGGCAGTAACTCCAGGTGCAACTACTCAGTGTTGATATAACTCATTGGAATCAGCTGTGTTGGAACTGAAAACGCAGGGTTTCCTATCTGAGGGTATGTCAACTCGTTGTTCAGGGTTAATCTCACAGTTTGTTCAACCTGCTATGTGAAATACACCCCTGCCCAGTAAACATCCGGCCAACTTTTACTCGCTCCGCCAGCTACCTTTTGTTGTGCTTACCCGTACATTAGAACAAGCCACACCCATGACATCACAGGTAATATCTCTTCATTTTATCACTGTTACTCTATATACTCAATTTTCCCATCTACAATGGAGGAAGCCCCTGGACCTACCGAAGAGGCTGCACCTGATAATCTGTGTGTTACTGCATTCCTTAAAATGCTGTACTGCCAGATAATATGTTATATATATTGGGCCACTGGATGTTTGGATTATATTTTATTTTTGTTATCCATCCATCCATCCATCCATTTTCTTGACCGCTTATTCCTCACAAGGGTCGCAGTGGGTGCTGAAGCCTCAGCTGGCTTTGGGCAGAAGGCAGGATACACCCTGGACTGGTTGCCAGCCAATCGCAGGGCACACGCAGGCGAACAACACACACAAGCACACCTAGGGACAATTCAGAGTGCCCAATCAACCTGCTATGCATGTCTTTGGAATGTGGGAGGAGACCGGAGTACCCGGAGAAGACCCACACGGACACGGGGAGAACATGCAAACTCCACCCAGGAAGGCCGGAGACTGGACTCGAACCCGAGTCCTCAGTACTGGGAGGCGGATGTGCTTAACCACTGTTCTGCCCTATTATTATTATTATTATTATTATTATTAGTATTATTATTATTATTATTGTAATTGTGTGACCTCTATAACATTTGGTTTTGTTTTTCAAATGAAAGATCCTTGAATATATGCCATAAATTTCAAGCAATTTTAAGGGAAAATACTACATTGAAATATAAAATTACCCATTTCAGGATCTAAATCTTTGTCTATGTCACACACACCTATAGAAGGTAGTGTATCTTCAAACAACACATATGTTGTGAGTGTGCGTGTGTCTTACCTGTCGTAGGTAGAGGAAGAAGCTGGAGTACTGTCCAGCCTCTGGTAAGTACGAGAGGAACACCGTGATACAAATGAGTAGGACTGTGGGGTCCTGACCCACTTTCCTCAGAGACTGAAAGAGAGACAGAAAAAAGTATTGCAATACTCTTCTAAAGTGAGAAAGGTGGATGCCTGTGATGAGGTACACTTTTGATAGTTTAGTTAAAATTGAGACTTTTAGCTACAGTACTTACAGAGAAGGGGTCAGCTTGTTCCCAAGATATGGGCGCTCCCCAGGTGTTGAGCCTCATCTTGTCCGGCAGAGACTCAGGCACAGCAAGCAGGATGAAACAAATGTCGACGAGGGCGATCAGTGTAGCCACCAGAACAACCAGGTTGTCTCCATACCATGCCGACAAATACGCCCCGATTGCCGGGCTGGTCACCAGGCTAGCTGCGAATGTAGCAGACACCTGGAACGAATGGAGGATAGCAGGAATGGAATGTTGACGGAACGTTCCAAGTAGCATCACAAGTTTACTGTATTGCACATCAGCAAAGACTTTGTTGCTTTCCATTGTTAATCCAGACCAGTAGTATCTCAGGTCATTTAGTTGAAACTGAAGATGTAAAACTGCTCCATTATAATGTATTATTATGTCGCAATTTTGAGTGTTGAATATTGGACTACAGTGGGAGCTTTCAAAATATTTTAGTGGCTAATAAAGTCCAATAGCTGCACTTTTTAATTTTAAGATTCCCTTCCTCAGTATGACGACTTCAACTATACCACAAGTCATGGCTACTCAATCTATTATCTATGTATCAGTTGTTTTTGTTTTGTTTTTGTTTTTTTTTTGTTTTTTTGTCAAAATGGATGCTACCCAAAAGCCATTATATGGTAGATTTAAGAAATACGTTTTTTTTTTTTTTTTTTTTTTTTTTTTTTTAAATATAATCAGTGATGAGTGCAATATAGACTACCACAAATACCATGCCGAACAAGGAACTATCGGTTTGGGACAATTAATTTCACTTTTTATTTTTCTTTAATTTTTCTTTGCACAACACCATCAGAACTTCATGCGAACTATTAAGTCGGGTGTGTACTCGTTTTTGGGCCCCCCACAACAGGAGTTTGAGTGGTGAGAATTTACAGTATTTGCACTGATTTGCGCCACTCAACTTTTACAGTATGGGCCAAAATATTGTTCAAAATCCTGCCCAGGCCTGCCTTTTTTCTCCTTTATTAGTTTTCCCTCACTTACCAAAGCCACATTCAGAAATAGAAGACAATTTAAAATTATTAATTTGATGGACTTGTTTCATTTATCGAGCTACTCTCTTGATACAATAGCTCTGCCTCCCCATTAGCAACTAGTTGTTGTCGTGCACTAAAAGCCACTGAGGATTAATACATACGAGGGTTGTAACAATATCCAAACATCACAATATGGTCGCAATACGATAATCATCACGAATCACGATATTCTGGGGAGGCTGGCGATACAAAATATGCTTTGATGTTTGAAGCAGTGATAGTAAAAAGGTCACATTATTGTAAAAAAAAAAAAAAAAAAGAGCTCATACTAAAACACAATATTGTGCTTCTGTACATGACAGCAATACATGTAAACAACCTACAATTTGTAATAACACTTAATATTTGCTAATGCATGCACATATTGAGTTCCTCCACATATTGACTCGGTTCACAAGCTTATTACGTTCCCCTTCATCTGACTATTAGTGTGGAATTTAAACATAGAAGGGACAAAACATGTGAAAATTAAACTGCACTAAAAAATACTAGCCACCAGAGGGTACTAGAACTGCACAAATGGAAATCAACCTAACTTTTTTTTTAACACGTGCTGCTCTTAATATCGTGACATGACGACGACGATATATTGTAGCATTTTTAATATCACGATATCACAAAATCTCCATTATCGTTACATCCCTAATACATACACAATACCACATACACATAATACAGTATTTGCTAGGGATGGGTGATTATCAAGACCAGGTAGTGATATTAGGCCGATACTCTGCCTTATTTCAAGGTATCGGTCCGATTAATGAGGGGGGGGAAAAAATCACTAGAATCATTGCATTTAAATGAAGAGTTCTTCTAATTGCACATGCCAGGTCCACAAGCAGCCAGATAACCAAAATCATGATGTTGCGGTGACTCACCGACTGCCATTTAAAGGAATGACAAATTGCAGCAATGAATCATTCACACTGCATATTTTAACAAAAGTCAAGGGTGTGCTGACTTTTAATTTTAGTTTTTTAGTTTATTCATTTTTTCCTTTCGGACACATTACAGTTTACATCAATCACATCACATCATTTGCAACATTGACATCCGAAAGAAGGGCTGACGGGTAGAAGCTGAAGCTTATTCGAGACCCGTCCCCATCGACCCATTACTATAACGCATCAATCGAATTTAAATGAGTGTCCTTGTGCTCTCATGGGCCTTAAAGATTATGCGCTAAACATGAATTGCAACCTGTTGTTTTTGTTTTGGTACGGTGCATTTTTCTATAAATGCCACCAGTTCGTGGATGAAAAAAGTAATTCAAAAACAATGACATTCTAGTACTTACCAGACCATAAGCTGTACTCCTCTCTCTTTCATCTGTCACATCTGCAACATAGGCAAAGATGACCGAGAAGGTGACAGAGAACGCTCCTGACATGGAGATCATGGCGAAGTACCACCTGTGAAAGGACGGGGAAAAAAATTCTTTTAATGATGCGGTTACGTTATGTCACAGATATATTTGTGAAAAAGGCTAATAGAAATATCAATTTTGAGATTTTCACTTCTTCTTCTAGAGCATTGCTTTTTCATTTTTTTCTTCTTCTTCTTATTTTTTTTTTAGCTTTTTCATCACTTGTATGAACTGTCATCTGACCAGTTGAGTAAAGAATAATTGATGCTCATCAGAGTGTAAGACGGACTTGAAAGTCTTGAAGGAATAGTGGCTAATATGCAGATACTCTTAATGGAAGCGATGATAAATTGGCCATGTTCTTGTGGTTATGGAATTAGCAATGTTTATGCTAATGCTTATTGATTGCTTAACACAAACAAACACATAACACAGGAGCTATAAAAAACACATCATAAATCTGACGTACTAAATGTTCAAAAATCTGTCTGCGGCCGCAAAACTGAACATTGTGATGAATGAAACGATGTGAGAGTTAGTGTCAACTGAAGGGGCAAGAGCTAATTAGAGCTGCACAAAAACAGAAAAATATGCGGCATCCAAGTTTGAAGTTCATTTTCATTTACCCTTCATGTTCCGTTTTGGATTTAGTTTAATTTTTACATTTTATTCAGACTTAATTTTCATACCTTTCTTTAAAATTTCTGATATTCTTGGCAATGTTATTATGGACATTTTATGGTCATTTTCTGCCTCGCTTGTTCCTTTTTTTTGACATATGGCTATAGTTTGACATTTTTCTGCCTTTTCTCTATCAATTTTCTGACATCTTTGGCAATTTTCTGGACATTTTATGGTAATTTGGGGGATTCCTTCTTTTGTTTTTGGACATAATATGGTTACCTTTTTTTTTAACATTTTCTTTTCTGCCTTTTTTAAAATAAATCTTCTGGCTGTTTTGGCAATTTTGTGTATGGTTTATATTAATTTTGGGGAGTTCTTCTTTTGTTTTTGGATTTAGTTACTTTTTGAACGTTTCAAATTCAATTCTCTGACATTTTCGGCAATTTCATGGACATTTTATTGTAATTTTCTGCTTTCCATCGTCCATTTTTGGACATTTAATGATCACTTTTTGGACATTTTTTAAAACTTTTTCATCTACCTTCCATCTCTCTTTTTCTGACAACTTAGACATTTGGACTGACATTTTTTTTAATATTTAATTATCCTTTTTTTTTTTTTTTTTTTTTTAAATCCAAATCATAATTTATTTAAATAATATTTGATCTATATCATGCTGACTACCAGCAATTCAAATTTGTCCTCTGTAGTGGACCTTTTTAAACCTGAATATCTCCCAACCAGTGCATATGATTTAATTCACTCATTTTGTGATCTATAGAGGACATTCAGAGCTTTCCAATTATACCAAATGTGTAGGGGTGGGGGTTTGATACCTTTGATTGCATCATAAAAGAAAATGGCTTCCCTTAGTGCAAGCACTTTTTAGGGAAGAGGAAAAGTAAGTGTATAACACTTTTTATTCAACAAATTTAGGCTTTAAATGTTTTTTTCTATAATACTCTTAAGAACACAAAGTATTGTTTTGAATTATTTTAACTGTATTTGAGCCTAGCATTTAAGTTTTAAAAAGTGTCCTCTGTAGTGGACACATCATAGCTTAAAAATAAAACCTTTGTTTTTTTCAAAAATTTCTTTTGCATTATTCCAGTTACTTCACAAAGATTGGGGAATATCAAAATAAACATGATTGGACAATATTTTTTTCCCCTGGTAGTCATGTTACATGTTCATGTAAATATATGTTTAAAAAAATACATCCAAAGGGAGCCGCAAAAGAAGAACTAAAGAGCCCTACTTGCAGACCCCTA
Organism: Festucalex cinctus; assembly: GCF_051991245.1. Lineage (NCBI taxonomy): Eukaryota > Metazoa > Chordata > Actinopteri > Syngnathiformes > Syngnathidae > Festucalex > Festucalex cinctus. Next base: position 9,498,500 of record NC_135425.1, on the reverse strand, counting down.
CTATATACGGTACAGCATACAAAATATTCAGTGTAAATTCAAACAAAACAGTAATAGATTATCGGTAGTTGTTATTATGGAAAAAGACCACACCATGACCTACCAGGGGCTGAGTCTCATGAGGGGGATTGGAGCGCAGGTAAAGAAGACAGTGACCAACAGGAATGAACGTCTCCCCCACACGTCTGACAACGCCCCAATCAGAGGGGCAGACATGAACGACAAAAGACCCTTGACAGGAAGAGGAAAAGCCAGTGATTTTCATAACATTCAGAACTCACTAATTGATATTTATTGAGTGTTGAATAGCATAACATTTTTAAAACACATTTTTACCTTCACGCCTTGAATGAGTCCATTCATAAGGAACGTGTGCTGTGGAAATGTTTCATGTAACACCTACACAGAAAGACAATGAAGATAAACCCTTTTGAACTAAAAAATGAAAATCGTTTTTCTTTTCCTGTGTACTATCTTTTTTAACTCATTGACTCCCAGCCATTTTCACAGAAGCGATCCCGTTTGCTCCTCGCTGTTTTACTAAATGTTGACTGATTTTGCAAGGCCCACAGAATATTGTGTTGAATTGCTATAAAAGCATGGAACCTATCAAAAGAAAGATTAGTTTCTTCTTTCATCAGGAAAAAAAAAGTATGTTTCTATCTGTTTCCATTTTGCAGCAATTAGCATTAGAAGAGAGCTAAGTTTCATCAGTTTTCACAAATCTATTTAAACTTGTGAGTAATTAAGCTTTTTTTCTTGATGGCCCTGGTTGATCTCCTCTGCTGCCACCTGCTGGCCGTTTGTGTAATAACTACCATTTCTGCAACCGTTCTTTGCAGTTGAGAGGCTGCATCAAAGCTTTCTGTTCTAGCATAAAAAAGAAAAAAAGGAAAAAAAGTATAAATACGTCTTTGGGACACTTAAAACATAAAAAAAAACGTATTTACACGTTATTAGCAGCAAATGAGTTAAATGATTATTTCAGCATTCAACAAAACATTAACTTTAGAAAAAAAACACTACAACTTTAGAAAATGAAATACTCAATGTTTATTTGAGTTTTCATCATATTTATGAAATAAACATATGCACCTAAATCATCCACCTGCAGCAAAATAAAAATGCAGTTCTGCTCCTGTATGCGTCACCATTTTACCACTAGTAGTGAGGTGGGGCCCTCAGCGCACAGCATCTGCACAACAGGGCTGTAAAATGCTTACAAATGTATACATAAACACCGCCCTAAGCAGGATGACCATCTACTGTAATTTGTCAACACATCGGCCATATTGATTGTGGCCTTAGCATTAGCCATAAAATCTGCAAATTATACTCTGAAAATAGTGTTGACTCATTCACTCCCAGCCATTTTCACAGAAACAATCCCGTTCGCTCCCGGCTGTTTTACTGGATTTTGACTGATTTTTCAAGTCCCACAGAATATTGTGTTCAATTGCTATAAAAGCATGGAACCTACCAAAAGAAAGATTAAAGTCTCTTCTTTCATCAGGAAAAAAAGTATGATTCTATCTGTTTCCGTTTTGCAGTTTCATCAATTTTCACAAATCTATTTAAAATCGTAAGTAATTTAGCTTTTTTTCTAGATGGCCCTGGTTGATCTCCTTTGCTCTGCTGCCACCTGCTGGCCGTTTGTGTAATAACTACCATTTCTGCAACCGGTCTTTGCAGTTGAGAGGCTGCATCAAAGCCTTCTGTATGCTATAGCATTAAAAAATAAAAAAATAAAAAACGTGTAAATACGCCTTTGGGACACTTACAACATAAAAAAAATGTATTTACACGTTATTGGGAGCAAATGAGTTAATGGTAAATCATGGTTCAATCTTAATCCCAAGATGTTTTCAAGATTGCTATACTTCGCCACATCCAGTTAAGTATGTTTACATATGATTTTGCACTGAATGTGAGGTTTATGCATACTGTATAACAGTTAAAAAAAAAAAAAAGTATGACATTAAGTTATTTCATAGGTACTAAAATAAAAGCACTAAAAAAAAAAAAGCTCCAATCTCATCATTTAAAATCATTTCATCAACACTTTAGCCATCAAGGTTCAAATGGCTCTGAGAACTCATACTGTGACCTACTCTAAAGTGAACTGTTCTCGACAGCAGTTAATAAACTGGGCCACAGATGCTGCTGTCACTGTGAAGTGTTGATGATGTGACAAATCTTTAATCATGTCTTTCAATTTCCCGCAGACACAACGCTGTTACTCACCGTGAGCATGGGTGTGGTCAGCAAACCCCAGGCGAAGAACTCCAGGAAGATGACCACAACGGCATGGTACACACTGGGTCGGCCTATACCCTGTTGAAGCTAATTACACACAGTACACATTAAAATCACTACTATAGTTACATGGGGCATACAATACAATTCTGTCAACTGAGTTGATTATCATACTTTCTGACAAGTTGTATAACTTAAAAGAAAAACAAAACAAAACTGTGAATCGTGCATTTGGGTCTTTCCCCCACAATCACAATTTAAAGCTACTGGACGCAGAAAATTGACATTTGAATCACTACTGCCACCTGCTGACGAAAAATTAAACTGCACACAAATCACTCACTCACTCACACAAGCTTACATCATGTAAGCCACACATGGTCTCCCAGGCGGAGCCGCAAACCCACGCCAACCGGCACCGAAGGAAAGTGACGGTTCCACTCCTCCACCTGGAGCCCAAACTGCACACACCACTCTTCACGTACACAATAAGCAAATGACGTCACATCTGCAGATGGCGGGAAATTCGAACCGGAGTCCTTTCCATCATAAATGGTCAAATAAAAAGGTTATTATTGTAAAGATATTTTTGGCCAAATTGTTACAGAGAAAGAAAAAAAATGCAATTAGTTTATTTTTCAAAATGGTTCAATCCTGGTGGTCATAAGACTATTGTGGATGGCACATAATTTGGGGGCCAACTTTATAGAAATGTAGGTCTTATAATTTTTTTTATCATTAATTTTTAATATTAAAAAAAAAATGCATTTTTTGTATGGAGATTTTATAACCCCCATCTCCCCGGGTTTTAATTGTTTATCCATCCATCCATCCATCCATTTTCTTGACCGCTTATTCCTCACAGCGGTCGCGGGGGGTGCTGGAGCCTATCTCAGCTGGCTTTGGGTAGCTGGTTGCCAGGCAATCGCAGGGTAATAGTTGTTTATCAACCTTTTTTTTTTTTTTGAAGAAGAAGAATTTTATGGTTTTAAAAAAAATAGACACGGATTTTCACTTTTCGCGGGCCGGCCCGGTCTCGATACCCCTGCGAATAACAAATATATTAAAGTGATAATATTGCTGTTATTGTAAAGTATGATAATGGTATTACTATTGTTTTATAATCAAACAGTGAAAGGGTGCTGGTTTGCCCTATTAAAATGGAGTAACCTCTACTAAATTAGAGCAGCAATCAGGAGGACCTAGTAACACAGTTTCTCATGATTAAAAGGAGGTGACAATAAAGTACATTTAGAATTCTTGGATAATGAGTTAGATGAGGTATGTCAGAAGAGTTCCATGACTAGTGCCATAAAATATTTAAAACCCAAACTTAGCTACAAACTAAATACCCTGCAACTATATAAGCTCTTTTCAACCCATCTCTAATTCATACAGTCCAGGATTTCTTCCAGGATACTCCACAGCAACCATCACGGCCATTTTGATGACACATCTTAAAATCAGGTCCCCTTGATGACTCCCTTGAGCTTGGCATAGTGGGGGGATCACTCAGAACTCTTCTGTTCTTCTTGCCCAGGATGCTGAGAGCATCGTGAGCAGGTGCGTCGTCATCGTGATGTATCCCCGCGTTGTCCTACCACAAGCTCTTGCCTCCTCTCATACTCTAACAAAAGACCACAGGATCTTTTGTTGATTGTATTGTTGTATTGCTGTTAATGTTTTATGTTTGTTTTGTTGTGTTTCTGTGAAGCGATTTGTGACAGCTAAGGCTGTTTGAAAGCGCTATATAAACTAGACTAAGTGCAATTTCTGGAGAAATTGCATGAGAATGCTGAAAGCTGAATGCTATTAGCTAAATGCTAAGATTTGAATGCATGTAGAATGCTTTTAACATAAATTGAGGGATAAATTATGAAATTACTCACAATAAAGATGACTAGACTTGACTTGCTGGTTGAGCATCTGGTCTACATTAAAAGGAATACTCATAGTGGTGCCAGTCCTTGAACTTTTGTGACAAACCATATTCTGTGCTACTCTTCAATCCTTTACACCAGCAGGTGAGATTCATTTCTGGTGCGATATATAGTCCAGGATAGTGAAAGACCTCTTTCATTATGTTCAGAACACATGTCTCTACTTCTTGCATTCAAATCTATTTTTTCAAATTACCTGCAAGTCTTTAAAGCCATTTTCTTTTATTAAAAGTATGTTTAAATTTAAGCAACTGCAGCAAGATAACCTGGTGATATTAAACAGGATTCCTTTTTTTATAGATCCTTTGTACGTTTGATGTCACTAGTGTGACTTTAGTCACCCAGTGATGATTCACACAATGATGATGGCATCCAGTACAGTACAGTATGTTGCTATGGAAACAAATCCAAATTGATTTACATACTTGGCTTGAATAGATACTAGGGTTGTGCTGAAAAAAAAAAAAAAAAAAGATACGGCAATATATCGTTGTGGGCCTCTTTACAATACATCTATCGATACAAAGGCATCAGAATCAATATTGCACATTCATTCATAAAGTTTCTCGGCATGTCTCTCAAAGCTGCTCCTTGCCGTGCAGTGCACACACATTTCAAGCAGGCATGACGCTGGCGGTAAATCGGAAGCGCTGCTAACAGTGGAAGAAAACTTTTTTTGTCGTCCAGCTTACTGTTTGTTATGTAAGAAATAGGGATAAGTGTCGCCTTGAAGGCCATGTATTGCAACGCCAATTGTATCGTATTCGTTACACCTGTATCACGATATGCTTTGTATCGTGAGGTTGCTGGCAATACAATAGACTAAACCAGGGTTGTCCAAACGACGGCCCGGGGGCCATTTGCGGCCCGCCGTCCATTTTTCAGTGGCCCGCGACATATGCTAAAAAATGGCATTTGACTCTTTTCAAATAAAATAAACAAAACAAAAATGTTTGGAGATGGTCAGAGTAAGAAGGGATGGTATCGAAAAACACGTGCCATTAAAGGTTATTTTAGTTAACTAAAACTAATGAAAAAACTGAAAATAAAATTCAAAAAACAATATTGTTCCCGATATAAAATAAAAATAAAAATGCTTTTTAAAAAACGAAAACTAACTGAAACTACATTTTATGGTTACAGAACTAACTAAAACTAACTATAATTATAGCAAACATGTCCTTCGTTTTAGTCTTTGGTAATTAATTTAATGCATGAGCCTTTGGGGATGATTTTAAATGTGATTTTTAGTAGATTTATTTTGATATAAACTGGAAAAATTACATTTGACTGTATGTCACGCAGAAGTGACGTCATCTAGCAGCAACCAATAGAAACGCACCTTCAGATGACATTGCTCCCATGGTGTTTTTTACATATTGCACACAAGTAATACACGTTTAAAAAAAAAAAAACTAATACTAATACTGAAACTAACACACTAAACTAAAATTAACTAAAAAAAAAAACTAAATTAATAAAAATGAACAGAACCACACTGAAAACTGATTTTTTAAAAAAACAACTAACTAAAATGAAAAATTCTAAAACTATAATAACCCGACTACCATATTACAAATAAATTGGTTTATATACTGTAGCATTTTTCTAAATATGCAAAAGCACAAATAAATTATTTGTACAATTTTTAGGACGAAACACAATTTCTCTTCATAACATTATGTGGCCCTTGCGTTCTTCTGATTTTCTGTATGTGGCCCTCAAATGGAAAAGTTTGGGCAACCTTGGACTATACCATACATTTATGCTCTTAGCAAATGCAAATGGGTAACAAATAAAGAGCTGATTGACCAGACTCTTATAATACCTCAATGGTCATACACCAAAAAGGTTGGACAAACAAACATTAGATAAACATTAGAATGTGGGATGTCAGTATATGGCCCAAGCTTTCAATTCAGAATAAAATAATTACCTGCGAGTGTTTTTGCTTTTTCTTTGGGTTTTTGAGGATTTTTATGTTGGGAGCATAAAAGGGCTGGGCATTGGCAACAACCTCACGATACGATATGTATCCCAATACATGTCCTTCAAGGCGATATGTATCCTGATATTTTGCATTACTTACATATATTTCTATCAAAACATATGTATACCCAAATGATATTATTATTATGCTAGAAAGCAAAAATGGTTTCCCCATCACCGCCAGCGCCGTGCCTGGGCAAAATGTGTGCACAATGCACAGCAAGGAGAAGCTTACAGAAACATTATGAATGAAGGTGCAACATCCACTATTACATTTATCTAATATTAATGCTAGAATTCCTATTACTTTATTATTATACACCTCCGTATCGCTATGTGTATTTTAAAGAGCCCCACAACGATATATTTCCGTATCTATTTTTTGAGCACACGCCTAGAGTATAAATAAAATTACAAAAATGGGGGGTGGGGGTGGGGGTTAGTGTTCGGTCAGTGTCTTTTCCGCTGCCTTTTTTTGATTATGTTACATGAATGCAAAAGTACAGTCTTGAAATAAAACTACTTAGGTAGTGAAAATATTATAATACTGTTAGGGCACACTTGCACTAGGCAATTCTTTGGCTGGTTCTGAGATTTTTTTTTATTTTATTTATTTATTTATTTATTTTTTAAATGCAAAACCTCATTAAATGTTAAATTACAAGTCCATTACAACAGTTATTCCCAACCGTTAGTATACTGTGAGAGATCATAAGATGTGCTGCAAGAAATTGTGTTTCCTTAATTGGTCAAAAAAACTATTTGCTTACAAATAATGTATCTATTACCTTTCATTGCTAGTGACGTACAGTGCCCGGAAAAACATTTAAATCCACTTCTGATAAACATGTAATTTTTATTAAAGGACGCCAGGAATGATTCAAACATTGGCACTTAATTTTATAATACTGTCCCTAAAACTGGTGTCATTGTCACATAAACAAAAATGTTGTCTTCAATGAAAATGCAAGCCGGATTATCCAGAGAAAATCCAAGCATGCAAGCAACAATAGGCGAAGTCCACACAAGAAGGTCGGATCCCGGATTCTAACACCCAACTTTAGAGCTGTGGGGCGGATGGACTACCCACTCGTCACCTTATGGCCTTGTAATTGATATGGATTATATAATTTTCTTATCCAACCAGCTCCACACAAATTCATTTGTACAATCACTCAAGGGAAAAGTCAAATACAAAAAGATTTCTCAAGCAGCAACAAAGCGTTTGCTACTGTATGCAATGATGTGTCAGTGTTTACAAATTCCAGTGCGGTAGGCTGAGTTCAGTGGAGATGCTAAAATGGACGCTTGAGCATGCAGAGGGTGCAGACCGTGCAGTGTGCAGGCTGCCACTGAACGCTGCGTGTTCGAGGCATTGCTGTTATGTAACAGATAATGGCTCTATCCTGAGCAAATCACCATTGCTCTGATCTCAGCCGACTGATCGATTACAATACAAACAAATATATGCCTATCTATAAGCTTTTTTTTTCTTTTTCTTTTTTTTAATAACGCGCACTATAATATTACCTGATTTAATATTATATTCAAACTCACGATTAGAAACTCAAATTGAATGCTCAACAGTGGTCAGATTTTTTTTTTTTTTTTTTTTTTTTTTTTTTTTACACAGTGAAAAAACAAATGTCTCACTCATATCATAACGTTCAATCACAAATAAATCGATACACGTGAACGTTAAAACGTTGATCTGCTTTAGCCAAAATAATTACATTTACAATCTAACACGTGCAGGGTGACTTAAAGACATTATTGATCAGCTTGTTGTTGCAAAGTAACATAAAAATGGCGGTTCATCTACCCACCGTTCCGTCCTTCATGATGATCTTCTTGACAAGAACCACTCGGCCGGTGCCCGCCTGCGGCTCCCCCGCCATCTCTTCACACCTGCCGCCGGTGACGAAGCATCCTTGCCGCGTTGATATCCGCGGTTCTCCGAGTGCTTCCAGGATGTTACCTTAACGAGAGCCCCGAGGAGGCGAGCGAATGGATTAATAGCAGAATACAAACAGTAATGAGATAATCTCTGCACAACGTCTCAGTGCGAATAGTTATCCATCAGATCAGTCAGCACTCAGCAGTTCACTACGGTGAGGATGGTACATTCACGGACACAGACAAGTTAGACAGGGGGAGTACACGACTTCCGGTTTGGTTTTCCTTTCGTTTTGCCACAAAAGTGAAAACCATTATCAACTTTGCTGAATTTGATTGCAGTTATTCACATACCTGTTTTACTAATTGTGTAAAACTATTACATATCTAACAGGATTAAACATGGAAACAAAATTAACTAACCATTCAGTTTCAGAAACCATCTGTTTCTGTATTTTGTTCGATCAATAAACCAATTAAACTTATAAAATTGAATTTATGTTGTTTGCTAAGTTTCCAGCTTCAAACGAAAATGTCGTGAACCACTGAATTGTGTCATGCGCATTTGAAATAGAATATCTTTTATTTTGAAATTAAAAAAAATTTCCGGTTGGTAGGGCAGTAACAGACGGAGACATACTGGCTGGCTTTAATCTGATCACGTGTAAATGGCTGTGGTCGCGTGCCTGATAGAGTGTGTGTGTGCGTGCGTGGGCGCGCGTGTGTGACAAAATAACGAAAGATGATGGAGGAAAACGTGACCGCCTCTTTATCATCAATCAGCGGAGAGAACGGGCGAGGCAATTTCCAGAAATTCATTCAATCATATGAGCCCCTGATGTCCGAGTAACATCATGCCATTAATAATGCCAGTCCTATACCTTCACAAAAGTGTCACTGTTGTCTGAAGTCATCCTGCAACAGTAATTAACCAGCAGAGCTTTTCTTTGTTTACTTTTTTTCTTTCTTTTATTATATTCTTTTTTTGTCTTTTTTTTTTTTTTTACAACCACGTTTTTAATTGTAATTGTCTTCTTTTCTACTTGTCTGTGGATGTGGGTTGACTCCTATAATTATTTTTGATGCAACATTTTTACTGATTTTGATGTGATTAGTTGACAAAGTGTTCGTCTCTGTGTGCCCTGCGATTGGCTGGCAACCAGTTCAGGGTGTAGCCCGCCTACTGCTCGAAGCCAGCTGGGATAGGCTCCAGCAGCCCCGTGACCCTTGTGAGGAGAAAGTGGTTAACGTCTTCAAAATCCCAACAGGTGACCACAGATCTTCAATTGGAATGATTTCAATCGGATTCAATGACAAAAAAAAAAGAAAATATGTGAACATATATGTGATGACACTGTTTGAGAAGCACTGTTATAAATAAAAACAAAATTTGAGCAAAAGCGGTTTCAAACCATCATTTTGGCAACTAGCTGTTATGCCAATTTGTATTGGGAAGGCTGCTAACATGTTTTCCAGGTCTGCTCACGTGACGTTCATCATATAGCAGAATGTAACAATGCAGTTACAGACTGATCCAAGTTGTTATGAATCAAAATGTTTAGTGAATGAACTACCCGCACCACCTTTCACAATGCAGTATTTACAGGGTCCTACAGTACATCTCAAAGTGTACCTCCGGCAGCCCATTTCGAGGTAATGATGGGGAACACAACCTGCTCGGTTCCCTTTGTTAGCATTGCTAGGCAACAGTGTACAAGCAGAGGAAAGTGTAACCCAACTGTTTTACCCGAGCAGCTGAGAACCGAGGTACGTATAAGTCATCTTTGGCTCAACACACCACTCAACAATAGCATCAGAAACGCAAGGCTAATTAGTTTTGTGACAGACACCCTTAAGCAGGTAGGTTTCACACTACAGACAGGGATAAACAATTGTTTGGAGTTCTTTGGAATAGCCTCACTGACGTTTATTCTGTCTACATTAAATGGCATCTTAACTTCTTCTTATTATTGTAAATATTACTAATCTAGTTGTCAAGCAGGTCACGTACACATATTTCATCACGCACTGTATGTCTGGATTGTGGTCTAACGGTAAAGATGGCGTTGGCGAGCGGTCACTGGCTGGACAAAGAGATGAAGGGAGAGGCCCCATGTCCTAGGTGGGTCACATTACTTCTACAATTACTACTGATGTTTCCCCACATCTGATCCACATTTGAACATCATCTCCCATCATTTCCCGTGTCTTCTTCTGACAGATATGGCCACGCTTCAGCTTTGGCAGGGAACATATAGTCTTTCTCTTTGGAGGAGCCTCCAGCATCAACCACGAGGTGACTTCATGTGGAATTTGCCACATGAAAATTTGACACCACAGTTTCATCAATTTGTTTGAAATCATTAATTTAGGAGGACAACCCCGTTTACTTTGATGACTTCTACATGCTAACAGGTGCGGTAGCTACTGTATTTTCTGGGATTTTGTGCTTTTGAGTAATTGAATAGAGATTGAGATTGTTTTATCCGAAGATTAAAAAAGAAAGGTTCTTGGCCATGCCATTATGTCATAATTGATTCAAGACAAAATTAATAAATCTGTAATAAAAAACAACAAAAATATTTAGTTACTTCTGTGCTAATCAAAAGTGATATGTGTAGTTTCTCCAGATGATGTAACATGGGAGGAGATTCCTCAGAGTGGAGACGTTCCTCCAGCCAGACAAGGACACACTCTCTGGTAAACTACACATCAAATTCATTGAAAAAATTAGTTGATTGTGAATTTGTATTTGTGCTTTTTTAAAAAGTGTGCAGGCTGCTCGTGATAATGCTGTAGGGGGAAAAAAAAACTCATCTCTGATTTTCATTGTCAGTGTTGTTAAAGGGAAGGTGTATGTGTTTGGAGGAGTTTCAAATCCCAAGGCCGCTGAATGCCTTCCAGGAATGTTCAGTTTTGATATAGGTGAGGGCTAATGTATGTATGGCCTGGGTCAGATGATGGAAAAGATCCACATATTTTTATGTCTGTTGTTGATGCTGTGTTTTTATTAAGAAGAGTAGAACACACGTTTTCATTGTCGATCAGTGTCTTTGACCTGGGATTGCCTAACAGTCGGAGGTGTGACACTCCGAACCGTGGGACACAGCTCTGTTGCCTTCAAAGATAACATCTATGTATATGGAGGAACTCTCGGGGGTACACCAACTGATGATCTCATGGTCTTCAACACAGGTGAAAATTGTGGAAGTACTGTTACTCTCAACGTTAATTCTTTTCATGTGCAATGACTTTCTCATTATTATGATTCAGTGTCTTATACCTGGACACCAGTTAAGACAAGCGGTTCACCACCTCCTGCCATGTGAGAAGTTCTCCTCAGTTTTTTTTCTTTTTTTTAAAATTAGTTAACTGTATTATACGCAAGGTTGTAGAATCCAGGTCCAGAAAGTAAAAACTGCTCAACAGGTGCTTCCATGAGCTCGTTTACCTGCCAGTTAAGTAGAAGCACCTGTGGCTGAAGTGAAACTGTTTCAGGGTTTGTTCTCACTGGACCTGGATTCCCCAACCTTGATTACACACTGCTATACATTCAAATGCATTTGTATGTGTGTGTGTAGGTTTGGACAGGGTTTTGCGCTGGTTGGTGACCAACTTTTCATGTTTGGGGGTTATGGAGCCAGTGGAGAATTCTGTAAGGACCTTCATGTCCTTAATATTGGTAAGTAAGTTGACCTGAATAGAAAGGTTTACGTGATCAAAACATCCATCCATCCATTTTCTTGACCGCTTATTCCTCACAAGGGTCGCAGGGGGTGCTGGCGCCTATCTCAGCTGGCTCTGGGCAGTAGGCGGGGTACACCCTGGACTGGTTGCCAGCCAATCGCAGGGCACACAGACCAACAACCATCCACACTTACAAGCACACCTAGGGACAATTCGGAGCGCCCGATTAACCTGCCATGCATGTCTTTGGAATGTGGGAGGAGCACCCGGAGAAGACCCACGCAGGCACGGGGAGAACATGCAAACTCCACCCAGGAAGGCCGGAGCCTGGACTCAAACCAAAACATACATATAGAAAAAATACTGTGCATTGGGACTTAAGATGTGAACAAAGTCCATCCATCCACCCATCCATCCATTTACAACAGCTTATCAGAGGAAGGGTCGCGGGGGCAGCAGTTTTAGCAGGGAAGCCTAGACTTCCCTCTCCCCAGCCATTTCGTCTGGCTCCTCCGGGAGCATCCCCAGGCTTTCCTAGGTCAGCCGAGAGATATAGTCTCACTAGTGTGTCCTGGGTCATTGACGGGGTCTCCTCCTGGTGGGACATGCCCGGAACACCAGGGAGGCGTCCAGGAGCTACCTAACCAGATGCCCGAGCCACCTCTCAATATGGAGGATCAGTGGCTCGACTCTTGAGTCCCTACCAGATGTCCGAGCTTCTCACCCTATCTCTAAGGGAGTGATCGGACGCCCAGCAGAAAAAAACTGAGCTTGTGACCATAGGTGACATGCCAGCAAAGAGGTTCTAGGTGAGGGATCAGACATAGCATGGATCTCTGACCCCTTATGATGCATAAAACTTTGGATCTCGATTTGCTTTGACTGGACGCGAGTCATGGCACAGCCCGAACAGGCAACCTGGGTACCCCTTCCCATGGGCTCACCAGCTGTGGGAGGGCCCAAAAGGGAGCTGGGCGGCGGCCAAGGGCAGGGACCTTGGTGACTCTTGGGGACATGAACAAAGTGTATGTAACCTGGGATTAAAAGTTATATTCATGTGGGGCAGCATGATGTGATCGTGGTTAGAACACCTGCTTCATAGTGGTGGTCCCTTCGAACAAATCAATTAACCGAAAAAAGTATGGGCTGATGCGCCAGGTTTATTATTGCCTATCCTATACAATATAATGAGTCCAGCTTTAGCAGGATAGCTCAGACGTCCCTCATTCACAGTTCATACAGTATGTATGCCTCCCTCTCGCCTAAAGTCAGCTGAGATCGGCTCCATCTCACCCACGGCCCTAAAGAGGACAAGCAGCGTAAAAAAAAAGAAAAAACAGAAGAAATTAATTTCATATAACATTTAATGAACAACCCTCTCTTTTTTTTTAATAGAAAACTTGGTATGGGAGAAATGGGAGTCAAAGGGAGAGTTTCCTGCTGCCTGCAGTGGACATACCTTGACTGCACACCATGACAAAGTAAACATGCAGACACAGACACACAAACACACTGGTTTTACCATTAAAAATGACTGATTATATATTATTTACTCTTTTACATTAACTACTTACCTGTAATATTGTCAAAGTGTGTTTAATGATGCAGCTTTAGCACAATAGGTTTGTCACAAGTCAAATGTATGAATTTTATGTTCCTCTACATATAAGGATATTTACCTGTTTGGAGGCAAAATCACAAATGATGACCACGCAGTTATATCATCTAATGAGATTCACAAATTCAGTATTGGTGAGTAAAGATTCCAAACAACAGATACAGTATCTATCCATCCAATAGTTACCTTGTACTGTTTGTGGCCTTAGCCAAGATGAAGTGGAAAGTCCCTTTGTATGTTGGCCTTCCTCCAGCAAGAAGAAATGGACACACTGCCTTCATCGTTCACAGCCATGTGAGTGAGCTGTACAATCAGGATGATAATAGTTTGGGATTTTTCATTAACGTTAGCGTTTTATTTCTGTTTTGATTTGTGTGTTTTAAATTCAGTTAATTTTGGTTATATATATATATATATATATATATATATATATATATATATATATATATATATATATATATATATATATATATATATATATATATATATATATATATATATATTATAGTGGATTTGTTAGTTTCTAGTCCCCCCCTCCCCCCCAAAAAAATAAATAAATTAATTAATTAATAAATTAATTAATTAATTAATAATAATAATAATAATAATAATAATAATAATAATAATAATAATAATAATAAGAAGAAGAAGAAGAAGAAGAAGAAGAAGAAGAAGAAGAAGAAGAAGAAAATAATAAAAGCGAAGGACATTTTCACTATTATCATAGTTTTTTTTTTAGTACGTTTTATGTTACATTATTTAACGAAAAAATACTTTCCCTCCCTCAATTTTAGTGCGAGATAACTAGAGCTGTCAAACGATAAAATTTTTAAATCAGATTAATCACATCTTAGAATTTTGATTAATCATGATTAATCACTGACTTAAAAATGCTTTTTTTCCCCAACATATTTTGCCTGCTAAATTTGAAGCGCACCTGTTTGTATTCATTTTATCGACATTTAATATTATGATGACATCTTCAAAAATTTATATCCACTGCACACGCTCATCGTGCTTTTTCTAATCAATTAATTATTTGCATAATTTAAAATGGGAAAAAATGACCAACGGCATATGTAAACATTTATTAAATGCTTTACTTTAATGCATGTAGTTATGTTTATTGCTCAAACTCCAACAGCTACCTTTAATGTAACCATCTGCTGTCGGCTAAAAAGGATCAGCTGCGGTCAAAATTAATAGAGTGATTAGTCTGTGGTAATACAATGATTAATGCGATAATTTTTTGTGATTAATTAGTTAACGCTTTAACTTTGACAGCACTATAGATAACCCAAATTTGTCAGGAAATGCCATCATATCATCATGAAAAACACTTGTAGTCCAAACATGCTAAACAATCAAACGAAAAATAGTACAGTTTGGTATAGTAGTACAGTCAACAGTAACTCAGTGTGCCTTCGACAACTTATTTTGCTGTTTGCAACCTTCAAATGTACATAATACATGAATGAGGACTGTTGTAAACCGAGGACCCTGATGATGTGGTATATTTGTTTGCTCATTAAAGCGGTGTTTATGTGGTTGACAGTTGTACATATTTGGAGGAAAGAATGAAGAACAAGAATTTAATGACCTGAAAGTGATGAAACTTATCAACCCCTCAGAGAGACAACCAGGTACTAACCACAAATCTATCTGAACACATCGGGCTCTATTTTTATGCAGAGGTGGGTTAGACCAGATTTTGGTAATTTTGCAAAGGTCTCTGAGAAGGAGGTCTGCACCGCTGTAGGAGTGAACACAGTCGATTTCAATTATGTCCAATCAAAGTGGCTTATTTCATTCCCTATAAATGTGGCATGCACTAGAAGCACATACCGTATTTTTCGGTTTATAAATCGCAGTTTTTTTCATAGTTTGGCCGGGAGTGCGACTTAAGGCCTCAGTATGCTTCTGCGAGAGGCTCGCGTCGAGGCGTCACGTTGGAGCTCCGCTCGTGCGTTTGCCTTCCGACTTGTGCGCAATACACATCGGTGTCTGCTGGAGTTTCACACCAAGTCCCGCTGTCGCTATGGCTGGGCCGCCACAGAGTGGCGATTCCTCTGCATTTTATGACGGATTCAGGAAGTTCAATTTAATTCAGAAACACAAAACAAAGCCGGGGGGAGAGTAAGTTCATCACCGTGGCAATTAATTATTGCCAATTTGCACCGGTGTCGGCCGTAAACTCGCCAAAACACAACAGCCGTGCGCTTAGTGAACACAGTTTTTTATTTTTATTTTTTGTTATTGTTGTTTTCCGCCTCTCGTCCCAGGCACATATCCACATGCACAGCCGTGGTCTCCGAGCAGGGAAGTCGATTTGCGCCGCCAGTTGCCTTCACGGAAACTATCTGGGCGGGGGGCGGGGAGAGAGAAAGAGAAAAAAAAGAAAAAACGCCATCGAACGGACCAATCAGAAGCGAGCGACGCCCCGCCATCGACGTGCGTCCAAGGATTGGCGACGTGTGCACGTCGGCCGGCCACGAGCGACGCAGCACTTAAAATTCATGGCTCGCGTCGATCATGTGATCGACGGCGCTCATCGACGCGAGAGCAAACGTGGAGGCATAAATTAGGCTTTATACTCTGGTGCGACTTATGTGTTATTATAATGTAATTATATGTGATTTTATATGTTATTTTCATACTAAACCGCAAGAGGGCGCTCTAGGCCTGTGTTGATAATTTCAACATTGCCGGTAGAAGAGGAAGCGGCGCATCGTCTACCTCCCGAGTTGGGGGAGGATGAAGATTTCATTGGATTTAGTGATTTGGAGTGAAACTGATAGCTTGGTAAACTTGTTAGCATGTTCTTTATGCTAAAGTTATATGAATAACTTGTAGAGATGGGAATTTAATTCACCCACGGAACGTTGGGACGAAGGGAGAGTTCCGGGTGGGAAGGTTTTGTTCTGTGTAAAAGGGGAGTTAGCCTGTTAGCTTCCAGCTGAGTGGGGAGTTGCTGTTAAGACCTCAGAAGCTGATGTCAATAAAACGCCAGCCTTTGGCTCCGTGCTTCAACACTCCGCCTCCGACTCCCGTCACTGCTCGCTACAAACTCTTAATATGTTATGTCGTTACTGACATTACCAAGCATGTCAGTCATGTAGCGTTAGTATACCGTACACTTATTCAGCCTGTTGTTCTCTATTTTATTTTAATTTTAAATTGCCTTTCAAGATGACGTGTATGTTTTTGGTGTTGGATATTATCAAATAAATTTCCCCCAAAAATGCGACTTATACTCCAGTGCGACTTATATGTTTTTTTTCCTTCTTAATTATGCATTTTTTGGCTGGTGCGATTTATAATCCGGAGCGACGTATAATCCGAAAAATACGGTATGTGCCGTGAAGTGGGCACTTTGAAACTTCCTTCATCCCCCAATACTTCTTGTGTAACCCAATCCCTCATAGCTCCGCCCAGTGGGATGATTTAAAACAACAAAAATACTACCATATTTCTGAAAGTTAATTGCCTGCTGTTCACATATTTATGAAGAAATATGTTGCATTAGACAGCTGCCTATCCTTTACTGTCACTTAGATGTGGTCTCAGCAGGCATAAGGTTTAGATTGACTTTCTGCCATCCAATTGCCACTGAGCATCTTGAAGACACTTGCTGTTCCGACAGGTCTGGCAGATTGGCAAACACATCCAGTGAGCAGCGTGGATTACAAAAATCAGGATCTTCTGGCATTTGCGCTGTCTCTGGAAATAGAGCCTAATATGTGATGTGAAGTTGGTGTGTCAAAACTGAAATATAACTTCTCACCCGCAGTCATGAAGGAGATTCTGTCTGAGTTTGGTCTTCAAGGAATCAGTCACAGGTGTTTGCATGGGTGTGTGTGTATAATTGATATTCGTTGCATGATGCTCATGCTTCACCTTTTTCACTTTCCATTTTGGTTTGATCAACCAACAGTTTTACTCCCACAAAAATTCCCAATGTTCGCTATGACCTGAGTGAATTTTCTTCAGCCAACCAGTTCAAGAGTACAACAGCTCATGGACAGGTAATCAACATATACAGTTTTGTGGAGAAACAAAAATACAATTACTTTATTTTCCAAAATTGTTCATGCCTAATATTCACTTTTCACGATATGTACTATACTATATAAGTTATTTAAGGAATAGGGACATAGTTTTTCTTCAGGTGAAAGTAAAATGGGTCCAGATATTTATAAGAATGTATTTCTTATCCAAATGTCCTCACATTTAGTCGATCTATAACCACTCAGAAAATCTCACACGCTGATATTCAGTGAGTACCTAAGGTTACAAAGTAAAAATTAACATACAACACGTCAAGTCATATTTCATTAAAAAATCCTTTGTATGAGTCTTCCAGATTTGTAATTATGCTATTGATATGTCCTGATTTTAAGATGAGTTAAGTGTTTTGGGGGGGTTGTCCTCATTATGGGGGTCCCAATTATCAATATGCTACACAATACTAACTTTGCTCCATATTTTTTTATGCTACTTTACTCTGTTAACGCAGCACTTTGCTCCCAGTCCGTAGTCTTGATAGGTACCCTTTGGGATGTGAATTTTCATTTGTGACCAACACAGTTGGGGTATCCAGGTCCAGAAAGTAAAAACCCTGCCACACTGGCTTTAACCACAGGTGCTTCTACTCATCTGGCATGTAAACGAGTTCATCTCCACCTGTTGAGTAGAAGCACCTGTGACTAAAGCCCAACTGTTTTAGGGTTTTTGCTTTCTGGACCTGGCTTCCCCAACCCTGGTGACCAATTTGTAACATTTATAACCCAGTTTCTGGTTAAGGTAAGCTATTTTAAGATTAAGAAGAAAAATCAGCAGCAGCTTGGTATTTAATATATATTTTACCTAGTAAAAGTTACATTTACTAACAACACACACGTGATTAATACTGAACCACTGCTTCCTTTCTTTCTTTCTTTCTTTCTTTCTTTCTTTCTTTCTTTCTTTCTTTCTTTCTTTCTTTCTTTCTTTCTTTTTTAATGTCAATCAATGTAACTCAGTTTTACGAATAGCCTACAATTCAATTTTAGGGCTAATATGATGGCCACAACCATTATGGCTGACATATCCTTCACAACAGACCACCTGACTCAAGGTGGTGTCTGCAGCAGAAATAAAAAGGAAAAAAGAAATTTGATTGTCACTTGATGTCCAAAGGATTTGTGGCTCGTGGTTTCTTTTATGAAACGATCAAGTTCAAATAGCTCTTTAGTTGCTTCGTTAAAATACTGTATGTCCCTCCTTACTTGCCATACTGTGATTAAGTCAGGGACTTAGGGTCTTGAATTTGTAATATAGTAAAACTTTACATTGCCTAATGTCAAAAACCTGTTATCAGTTGCTACCAATATTTATGCTGACATTACTGATGCTTCCAGATTCATCATTGCTTCTTCAAATCATGTCCAGCATAATGAGACAAGAAAGAAAAAAAATAATTATTCAATACAGACATGACAGTGACATTATGGGATGAATACCCATTCCTACGAATCCTAAACCTAAAGGTGATGTTAATAGTTTATTTTAGAATGGCTAAAATGCAGGGTGGCACAAATGACTGGTTAGCACATCCGGCTCCCAGTTTTGAGGACTCGGGTTCGAGTCCAGGCTCCGGCCTTCCTGGGTGGAGTTTGCATGTTCTCCCTGTGCCTCGTGGGTCTTCTCCGGGTACTCCAGTCTCCTCCCACATTCCAAAGACATGCATGGGAGGTTAATTGGGCGCTCCGAATTGTCCCGAGGTGTGCTTGTGAGTGTGGATGGTTGTTTGTCTCTGTGTGCCCTGCGATTGGCTGGCAATCAGTCCAGGGTGTCCCCCGCCTACTGCCCGCGACCCTTGTGAGGAGTAAGCAGTTCAGATAATGGATGGGTGGAAGGGGTAAATTGCATGTTAGGGAGCGAGAAAAGAGTGGTATAAATGATCATCGTACCTCACTTAACCTAACCTTATATGTAAGTTTCATTCATGCATTATGTGTTGTGTAACTACTATTGCTTTTTATTCTGCTGCAGATATTTGTCCACAGAGACTTCAGTGCAGTACGAGACAAAGCCATGTCAATGATCCAGACAGCATTCACTCTACTGGACCAGGAGTTCCAGAAGCTGGATCAGTATGTTTGTTAAACTATAATGAAAAATAAAATATAAAAATCACAAGCTATGTGAAGCAAACAGTATTTTTTTTAACTTGCATAACTTGTTTAAATGAATTCTTTCTTTGCTATTTTCTTGTCCACCTTCCCTGAAACTGAGTTTATGCCTACCATACATAACCTCATTTCAGGGAGAAGAAAGAGTTGTCAAAATCTGCTGCTGCTCTACAAATGGAGAGAGAAGACCATGAGGCCCTGAAGCAACAACACAGACAGGTTCATTATTTCAAAGCGCTCTTTTAATCCAACCATCAGTGTTTGCTGTTCTTCAGAATCCAACCCGTTGTTGCTCATAATACTGTGCGTGACACGTTGTGGTTGTGTGTGTATCAGGAGCTGCAGGAGATGCTGGACAGACATCGTTCTCAAAATGAGGCATGGCTTCGAGCCAGAGCTGAGGAGAATGACCGAGAAAGGAGGGAGCTCTGCAGACTGAGGGTTAAAACACACACATGCACACGCACACAATCCCACGCTGTCATGTCACACGACTCGTTGAGTCCTCAGTGGGATTGGTCCAAATATGGACGATTGTATTGAGCCATTCCTTTGTTCTCTGGCATTATGTTTTGGGTTGTTGACGATTAACAGAAATTCCCAGCTCTCATGAAAAGCATATACCTGCATGTGTACAGTGTGTATATATACAAGCAGTCGTTTTTGCAGATCATAGGGTGGTGGTAATGCACTATATTTTCAGTTAAACAAAACAAAGAAGAATCTTTGTTCATTAATCTTTAAAGACTTCCGTTAGCGTCACTCCCTAACTCCCCATCTGTGATGTTCTGACACAAACCTGACTCCCTTGAGTAAGAAAAAGAAACACACCATGTGGAGAGAGACCCTTTGCCATTGCTGCCCCAACCCTTCCGGAACTTTTCTTTCCCACAGATGTTTGCAGCTCTTTCCCTCTATTTATTTAAAAAACAATGAAAAACACATCGCTTCAGAAAAACTTGATCGTAAATGTATTCTTTCCTAACTTGTAAAAGCGCAAGTATACTTGTCGTAAAAGTGCAATACAGTAATCCTATTTATTATTTCAGGAGGAGGTGCTGCAAGATCAAGAGAGATTGAAGGAGGAACACAGCAGTATCCAGAAACGTAGTGAACATCTTCTCTCAATCATGCAGCAGTTTAAAGGGATGTAAATGTTTAGACAGACAGGCAATGGCAAAGGAAGACTGATCCTGTTGTTTGGTAACTATAAGACTTAGAGATACACGACACATTTCTAAAGACATTTTGGTTACTGTCAGCCTGCTGCCCAACCCTGTTCCCACCACGTAGGTTCTCAACGGTTCCAACCTAGGCAGCGCAGGTCACGCTTGCCGCCCTCTGCTCCTGTTCCGGCGCCGCATGACCGGCAGCCACTTCACGATCCTGCTTTGGCAGCTTACGACCGGCAGCCACACCAGTGTGTGTGTATTTAATCTAATGTTTCCCCCCTGTCTGTGTCAATCCATTATTGTTTCCGACTGTATTGCTGCCGCATTTTTGCCCTGTCTTTTCCCGCATGTTTCGCCTTGCTTGCCGTTTTTGGACTTTGTTTAATTTCCCAGCCAGTACCTTGTTTGCTTCCTTGTTTTTGTTTTATTAAACATTCGTTTGGACTTCACCTCTGCCTTCATGCACTTGGGTCCACAACCACCACCCCATCACACCTAAACCTGACACTCCTGGGTACTGATTAATGTGCAGTGCTAACCATTGAATGAATGTTTATCATTTATATTTATACACGGATCATGTTAATAATTTCTCACAATACACTAATTAGGAGAGCAATAACTCTCAATATGCAACATTTTATTTCTATAACTCACTGTCAGTGTTTTATCACTTCTACGACATTGCTAGAAAATCACAATTTTACATCTTTGGTGGACTATTTTCAGAACAGAATTTGGATGTTGGTGACCCTGGTCTCAACACAATGCCTACCAGAAATGTTATTGTTTAAAGGTACCCTTCTCCTATTTTCGTGTCATTTGTCAGACAAACGAGCACTCATCGTCTTTCCTCCTCTTCCTCCTCCTCTCCGCATTCTCCAGAAGACTGGAACACAATTTAGCAAGAAGAAAAGCGTTATGCGCCATGCTTTTCTTCTAGGTTGCACTATTTGGCAGAGTTGGACCTGGGCGGGGAGAGAAAGTCAGTATGGTGAAGCCGCGACTCTACAGCCAGAACAGAGTCTGTTAAGAAAATAAAAGCTTCTGTTTGGGCGACATTACAATTGCTTAGTTCGTTCATTTGAATCAAATGAATCAAATTAATTAACTGATTTATCAAATGATTTGATAAATCAGTTAATTAATCTCTTCATTTTATATTTCAATACATTTTGTCAACTATATTTCAATGTTATGGCATAGGTTTTTAAAGACGGATCACACAAAACTCCCAGTCATGTATACTAAATGTTATTAGGCAAGAATTACAAATAAGATTAACAAAAAATAAAGATATTTGTCGAGGTGGCCGAAGTACTCACACTCACACAACAAACAGTCTGAAATGTACTTAAATATAAAATTAAAAAATAAGTTTTTTTAAACTGGCAATTATATGCAAAACATGTTTCGATAACTTGGCACACAAAATAATTTATTGTAATAACTCAGTCAATCAACCAATCAATCTAGCATTTTTATTCATTTATTATTATTTTTTCTTTTTTTTTAACATTGTGCTACCATCTGTGGAGGTTGCAAAAAAAAAAAAAAAAAAAAAAAAAGCAACAATACCATTTGAGGACTAATAAGAACAAATATCTGCTTTTAAAAAGTCGTCAGAAAAACTAAAGTAAAGGACAGATACGTGAAAAATCTACTTCAGTATTTATGCTTGTTTGGTTACTTCCCACCGCTGGTGGTATTTATCTGTAACTTATTTGACAGATTGAATCTAAATGTCGTAAAATATATTTCGGTGAAATGCAAACGAACAAAAAATTAACATGAATGCCGTATTCCTTTAAATAAATGTCAATTTTATAAACTTCTCATTAGACAAATTTCCTCTTCTATCGTGTTGTACGCATTATGTTATTTTGAAAGGTTTGACGGAACTACCCCAATCGTGTGGGGGTTGCCTTAACTTTCCATGGTGAGATGGCTGTGCAGTCGCTGCGCTTTCGTGAATTCGAAACGGGTTCTGTGGACGGTTAGCCGAAGGCGAGACAACTTACTGCAGTCCTATTTCGGACCAACTGGTGAAAAATAAGAACGGTAAGACAGAAGCGAACACGCACCTGGTGCTCAGCTGGCGTGTCATGCTGCGCGTAAACCGCCAAAAACAAAAACACAGTGCGTTCGTTTTGGCAAGAGGCGTCCTCGCGCAGTGGGTTGGTGTGGCGGCTGGCGGGGGAGGGGCCGTGGGCAGCAGCAGCAGCAGCAGCAACAGCAGCAGCAGCAGACAGCCCGAGACAGAACCCCGTCTGCTGCTTCCTTTCTTCATGCAGTATTTATGTCTTTCCTCATTTGGACATTCCCTCTGTCCTGCCACAACCTTCACCTTCTTTTATCCGGCTTGTGTATGTGTGTCTAAACAATCGAGAGTAAACCAAGCGAGCAACATGGCTGACGCTGGCCCTGCAGAACCTGCTTGCTCGTTTGTCAGTCACTGGGGATGATGATGTTTGTATATTTATTATTTTTTTCAGCCTCATTGCTTTGCATTGGTAAATTACACCCAGGGGGTAAAAAAGAAAGAAAAACGCAACTTGGCCATGAAACAGAAAAAGATGTTTGCTGCATGGGCGTTATGTTATTGTCTGAGCAAAACGTGCTATTGTATTTTGTTTTAGATTTAAAAAAAAAAAAAGAAAGAAAAAAAAAGCCAACCTCCAATCTTGTTCACTACGTTTGCTCATAACAATCGTTCAAACTAATTTGAATGAAAGATCAACTTGAAATGGGATCCTGCAGGTGCACCAATTCCAGCTGGTGCCAAACAAGCACACCAGTAAAAACAAAAAAAAGACAGCATAATAGTATCTACTCAGTATTTTGTCATATATATACACAACATACATACTCATCATCTTCATTGATTTATTTCAGGATTAGTCTTTGTTTTTGCTGAGCTGTTCTTTTTATAATCATTCATTGTTATGTTCCGGGTCATTGTCATAGTCTTCAGCAAGGTCATAACAAAGAAGTGCAAGCAGCCATTGATAGTACACTATGCAGAATTACTGTATTTTAATTTAAGGCAAGAAAAAGTGCATTGAAATAACCTGTATTAGTACTGCTACCCATCAGTTGGACTTTGGATGTCACAGTCAGAGAATCCTGAGCGGCCATAATGACATAGCTTCAGCATCAATGCTTAATAAAGTCTTATTATAAGGTGTTTGTCATGCAACCATACCTGTTTTACTATCATGTTATGTCAGACGTCCAAACTGTTCACCGAAATAGATTTGGATTCAGGATTTGGAGTATTTTTGTTAGTGTGTTGTCGAGCACTGTGAACTGTGGACCCTTTGAGACCCTTTAGTGATCAAGGGCTATAGAAATAAACTTGATTTGACTTAATTTGCAGATAACATAACTCGTGAATTGTAGTGGATTCTTTAAAGTCAAACACATTGTTTTGTGATGCTGGTTAACGTTTACATCTTAATTGTAATTGCAAACTATTTCCCCCGCAGGAACGACAGTGAATGATTTTGTTGTAGTAAGGCTGTAACTGTCATCATTATAAAATATCTATTACCTACACAGAAAATGATTAAAGTAACATTGTAAGAGAAGCTAAGCTCTGTATATTAAAAACAAGAACTACTTAACCCCTGTCAACTATGTAAAAGAGAGGGAAAATGATGGTGGTTATATGGTTATAGAGTGATACTGTCACCTTGTGGCGTCTTATACACATTGTTGGACATGGAATTTCTGGATGCTTTGTACAGTATGTATATATATATATATATATATATATATATATATATATATATATATATATATATATATATATATATATATATATATATATATATATATATATATATATATATATATATATATATATATATATTAGGGATAGACCGATTATCTGCCGGGCCGATTATCGGTGCCGATATTTGGCAGCTTCACAAATATCGGTATCGGCCTTTTGACCAATCTGACGGCCAATAAAGCGGGTATTTTGAACACATTATGATAATTTTTCACCTTCTGCAAAACCTTTTGAAACTTTTTATGAATCCTGTTGAAAACCCCAAATTTGCTACGTTTACATTCATTTTTTGCACAGTGAAATACAGGAACTTTTCATTCATGGATCTATTTCAATTTCCACTTTATAAATAATGATGCTGACACTGGGAATTCCCTACAAAAAGTAAAAAAAAATTTAAAAAAAAATGTTGAAACTCCCTGCATTTTTTTTTAAATATATTTTTTAAACAAAGCTGTCAATATTGTTTAAAATTAAAAGAAAAAGTACTTTTTAATTTTTACACTAATATTTTCTCTTCTACAGCAAATAAATATCGGCTTGAAATATCGGTTATCGTTCTCCTTGACTACTAATAATCGGTATCAGTATCGACCTTGAAAAAGCCATATCGGTCTATCGCTAATATATATATATATATATATGTGTGTGTGTGTGTGTGTGTGTGTGTATATGTGTGTGTGTATGTGTATGTATATGTGTATATATATATATATGGTGGTTATATGGTTATAGAGTGATACTGTCACCTTGTGGCGTCTTACACACATTGTTGGACATGGAATTTCTGGATGCTTTGTACAGTATATATTAGGGGTGTGAATTGCCTAGTACCTGACGATTCGATTCGTATCACGATTCACAGGTCACGATTCGATTCGATACCGATTAATTCCCGATACGAATTTATAAGTCGATTGTTGCGATTTTTTTTCATTCAAATTTAGAAAATACTAATCAGTAAGCTTGTAGAGTGTAAGATTTATATGAAAATGTATTATTTATTTATCTGAAATTTCAGTCTTATAGAGGTTGTAATCTGTTTCATGTTTGAACAGCATTAAAATAAAATATTAAGGCTTAATGTTCCGTTCATATAACATTCTTCCATGCTCAAGGTGTGAATCCTAACCCGAAGTCAGACGTTTTGTTGAATATTTTTCCATTAAAAATGGAAGTTTAAAAATCGATTCACACACACACACACACACACACACACAAAAGGCAATGATGATAAGACGTTGAATCGGTAAGACTACCGAATGAACAATTCTGAGCTCTTAAAAAAAAAAAAAAAAAAAAAAAAAAATCGATTTTTTTTATTGAATCGATTCGAGAATCGCGCGATGTAGTATCGCGATATATCGCCGAATCGATTTTTTTTTAACACCCCTAGTATATATATATATATATATATATATATATATATATATATATATATATATATATATATATATATATATATATATATATATATATATATATATGTATATTTGTGTGTGTGTGTGTATTAGAGGTGGGAATCTTGGGGCACCTCACGATTCGATTGCGATTACGATTCAGAGGCTACGATTCGATTATAAAACGATTATTGATTTCCCCCCCAGGCAGCAGAAAAAAAACAATGTATTTTTGTGCTTTTAATGTTTCGTACATTAGTTACAAAAATAGTACAAAAGTCCTCTCAGGCCTACATAAACTACTATTTCAGTATCAAGTTAACAGTTCAAAACAGTAAATAAAATACTCAAGTCCTCATTCTGTAACAACAGCTTTTAAGTATATTCAGTCTTCAACAGAATAAAACATAGCACTGAGCAAAAATATATTATTTTTATCCACTCAAAAGTGCATTGAGGTATAAATGAAAGACAATGTGAACTACTACTTCAATACAAATGCCTAAAAAAAAAAAAAGTGCTTTCCTGCTTTTTAAGTTGTGTAAAGATGAACATGTAAACATTAAAGTTTCTCAGAGGTACAAAAAAAAAAAAAAACCTCAAGTGCTTTTCTGCTTTTTAACTTGTGTAAACATGAACGTGTAAACATTAATGGGATCGTTCGGCTTTTTTAACATGAATCTCGATTTGATCCTCACCTCCCGTGTGTGCGATCAGCACTGACTTCTTTCTGACAGCGTTCGGTGACACGCGTTCTGGTTCGACGTTGGACGAGAAGAAAAGAAAAAAGAAATAGTCCAGCAAGCTGGCTGGGGTCTCGGAAATAAAGCGTTTTTCTTCTAAAAACTTTTTGTTTTCAAAAGCGTGATACATTTCCACCACAATACTCTTTTCTGAATAAAGTGAGACGCCATTACCGCCAGCCACTACTTTTCTGTTCGTTCGTTCGCATCACTGCGCGGCGCCCTGTAGAACGCTAACCGACGCACTGCAGCCAGCTAGCTGATACTTCCGCCTCAAGTTGTTTGCCTTTCGGAGCAGGTCTGATCCCACGAAGAGGTGGGTTGGTCAGCTCAGCCATGCTTGTTGTTGTTTTGAATCTCGAGGCGTGAGTTGTGGATGTGTACTCTCGGTCCGTCCCAAAAAGCGTCCCGAAGACCGCGCGCGCTACTGCGTTTCAGTTCCGCGTACTTTTCGCTCGTTTCGCTTCCCTTGGCATATTTATATAATCGGAATTTGGACGTTTGTGAATTGTTCTCGATTGTTCCACGGCCGAATCGTGAATAATCTAAGAATCGGACATTTTGCACACCTCTAGTGTGTGTATATATATATATATATATATATATATATACATACATTAGGAGTATGACGATATCATGTGATAAATCATGATATCTCCCAATAAATTATCGATACGCCTACGCCAAGTATCGATATTTGAAGTTAATATACAGCCACTCTAATGGCTCCATTGTTCATTCCTTATTGAGCAATTACTTGGTGGGCCACTAGGGGGAGCGCCTCATAAAAGTGGCGGGGAAATGTACGGAAGTCTTCAGACGAAGAAGACTCATCCACTGACTTTTACTTGTGTAAGATGTTTATCTGTCCAGCAACTGACTCAGTTTTGCAAAGGTTTCTTTGGAAAAATGTGTATTATTTCAAATTTAAAGTTTTAAAACATGTTTTATGTTTTGACTTTTTGAAGCACACAATTTCTGAGGAATATTAACATTGATTTAATTGGATTTAATATTGAAGTAATTTTATTTATTTATTAGTTTACTTTTGCAGTGTTACACATAAAATTGTGTCAGTTTATAAAATGAAACAACTGACTATGTGACTGTCTAATATGTTGCATGACAATAGTGTTTAAAAGAAAAACACAAATTTGTTCACAGAAAGTCTTTGTCAAGAAAACATTTGTATTTGTTTAAAAAAAATACACTAAAGTATTTACTGTGAGGAAGTCACCAGTTTTAATATTGTGTTTCAGTGATGGTATAAAAAGAAACAATTTTCTCATTGAAAAAAACCCATCAGTTTACGTTGAGTAGTTTCAACGTTGAATTATCGTGGATTTATTACCTGACCAATATATCGATAATCGCGGTATCGTCATATTGTGAGATTATCATTATTGTGAGCTTTGTATTGCATATTGTATCATATCGTGAGGTACCCAGAGGTTCCCACCCCTACTATATGTATATATATATATATATATATATATATATATATATATATATATATATATATATATATATATATATATATATATATTAGGGGTGTTAAAAAAAAATCGATTCGGCGATATATCGCGATACTACATCGCGCGATTCTCGAATCGATTCAATAATCGGCAGAATCGATTTTTTTTTTTTTTTTTTTAGGATTCACACCTTGAGCATGGAAGAATGTTATATGAACGGCACATTAAGCCTTAATATTTTTATTTTAATGCTGTTCAAATGTGAAACAGATTGCAAACTGTTTGTGTACAGTGGCTCACGGTTATAAGCCTCAAGTTTTAGATAAATATATTCATACAAATCTTACAGTGTACATGTACAAATTTACTGATAGTATTTTCTAAATTTGAATGGAAAAAAATCGCAACAATCGACTCATAAATTCGTATCGGGATTAATCGGTATCGAATCGTGACCATTCGTATCGGGATTAATCGGTATCGAATCGAATCGTGACCTGTGAATCGTGATACGAATCGAATCGTCAGGTACTAGGCAATTCACACCCCTAATATATATATATATATATATATATATATATATATATATATATATATATATATATATATAGAGAGAGAGAGAGAGAGAGAGAGAGAGAGAGAGAGAGAGAGAGAACAAAAGCAATGGTTAATCGCAATGCTTCCTTTTTGTCTTTTAGCCTGTTTTGTGCAAGTATGCGCAACTTGTGATCAGTTCATTTTGGAGTGTGGTGCATTGGCCGAAACCCCATTCAGTATTGGTGTGATTGATTCATCATCAAGGCTTTATTTTTTTCCCCTGTGATGTATTTTTTTTTCCAACCAGAAGGAGCTGTGATAAGCTCTTAGGACTGAGGGAATAGTGTAACAAACATTATTTATTTTTGTCTGACCAAATAGTCATTCAGCCTTGGCAGAGTTCTGCATTCACAGCATTATAAGAAGTGGTGATAGAACTTGCATTTCAGTGTAAATATTTTCACACTTAAATTAAAAATAAATAAATCATATGCTTTGTTGGTGAACAGAGTCAAAGATTCAGTGTGTGTGTGTGGGTACCCACATGTGCGATTGTTGAGGTTAGAATGCCCCCTTCCCCCCCTTTCTGGTTTCAGTGCTGCACAGGATGGGAATGACCCGTTTCTGTCCAAAACAACTATGCCCCATGACAACAGATGACTAATCGCGCGTTGCCTGGGGCAACAGCAGCGGAATCACCATCAGCTGCAGCCAAACTGCAAAAATGTCTTTTGTGTTTCTCGAAGGTTGGTTCCTCTGCAGGTAACCAGCTGAGATAAGCATGTCTCAGTCTAAAATGTCTGCTAATGCTAATGCCAAGTTTCTGCTTCACTGAAGCTACTGCTGTTGTCTGACTCTTAAGGTCATATTGACACCATGTCGCTTAGTTCAAAGTCATATCCTGTTTTTGTTTTCCTGTCTCAATTTGCATCCCCCTTGGCAGGAGAACAACTTTGAGGAATTAATACAATTTAATAGTACTTGTTTGTGATGAAGTTTCAGTCCCCCAGCTTGCCATAAAAGCACTGGGACATTCTAATAACAATTTCAACGAACTAATGCTTTCCATGTGACATTTAATTTGCCCCTTGAATTTCCGCAATTCCTCTAAATATGCGGGGGACAGAAGAATACATGTTTCTATTCCACTTAATTTGGCTGTCACTGCCCATGTCTGTCTCCTGCTCACTGTAATCAACCACTTTTGTCATGTTTCTTTGCACTTTTATCTCCTTTAAAGTGTTAGATGTGTTATGTAATACACTGCCTTGTAGATAATAAATAATATACAAGGGACACCCTCTCTGGCTCAAGTCTCATGTTCCAGACATGGAAACTTTATTAAGCAGTTGCAAGCTCAACTAGAACAATTCTTTTCACCACTTTTGCCACTCATCCTTGTTAACGTTAATACCAGGGTACAACATAATTTTTGGTTGACTTCTTACTTACATAGTCATATTTGTTGTATTACGGGTCATGAAAAAAGTATTGGGGATGGTCATCGTTGAGAATTTAATCAACTGATGAATTGATTGTTGATTTTGTTTTGAAGCCATTTAAAGGGGTACTTCACTTATTTAGCCCATTATAGCAATACAAAGTTAATATTGTCTATAATTAATTTGATACTTTAATTATTTTTCACGTACAATTAGTAAAATAAATAAAAAAAAAAAACACATTTTAAAAACACATTTTGCAACTTGCTGTCGACTGAAAATGACATCACAAGGGCTCAGGTAACCAATCACAGCTCAGCTTGTGAATGTGACCAAACCGAGAAAACGCGTGAGCTGTGATTGGTTATCGGAGCCCTTGTGATGTCATTTTCAGTCGACAGCAAGTTGCAAAATGTGTTTTTAAAGGTACTAATTGTACATGAAAAATAATGAAAATATCAAATGTATTATAGGCATAATATTCATGTTTGGCTGCCAAAAATGGCTAAATAAGTGAAGTATCCCTTTAAACAAAACTATAACTTCTGGTGTTTGTAATTGTTTGCCATTCAAGTTGCAAATGAAGGTAAAAGTAGGTGAAAAGGTCATATTGTCACAATTTATTGGCTCTGCTACTTTTTCTCGGCATTTTGTTTTACTGCTACGTTTCTGTTGTACTCAACTTCTGGTTTACGGGCTAGCACTTTGTTTTACTGTCACAGGTCTGGTCGGGATTTATGTGCAGCTGAAGAGCAGCCTGAATCCTGGAAACCCAGAACACGACTTCGCATCTGATGACAGAGGAATGTAAGCACTGCCAAATCATTCAGAATCATTTAATCAAACATTTTACTCTCTGCAGCTTGAAGGTGGAACAGGATCCCTTTTCACACTGCCTATTGGTCCACTTACTATGGCAGTTAAGCCCGTTATCCTGAGGAGCTAACATTTGCGACGCTAGCAAATGTTGGTTTAAGTTCAGGGTTTCTTTCCAAGTCGCAAACGTTTGCTAAATGTTCATCTAGAGTTTTAATGCTGGTGTGCGAACTTGAACGAATCCTGACGCAAAATCAACATTGTGTGATTGTGTTTTTGGATTGTGTGCAAGTTTGAGTGAAGTAGGTGGAATGAAACTTGAAGAGGACATTGGGCTAGAAATTGCCCTCAAACGTACAATACAAATAGTTAAAAATGATTAGAGGAGTCGTAGAAACACAGATAAACGGGAAAGAATGACTTTTAGTGATGTATAGGTATTAATGTTTTCCATGGAAAATTGACAATGCAAAGAACAAATGACTTGATTAACAATTTTTTTTTTTTTTTGGGGGGGGGGGGTAACTCTCCTCCTCCACTTTCTGTGGACATGAATTCAGCCATATAGTGACATATATACAGTATATATATTATTATTAGATACTGGTTTGCTAAATACAAGTTGAGAGGAAGCGGAAACTTTGCCTTGAGGAAGTAGGTGGGTGGTTGGTGGAGGTATGGGTGGGTGGGGGGTTGGGTGTTGGGGGTTGGGGTGTGTTCGGGGGGTTTGGGGGCCGGGGGTGGCGGGGCCTGGGTCGTGGTGGGTGGCGGGTTTGGGTAGGGTGCGGGGGGGTCGTGGGGGGATGGGGGCTGGGGACCGGTGGGGCGCTGTGGGGGCCCGCCGGGCCTCGTTCTGCGGCCTTTGGCTCGGGGGTGTGGGGCGGGGGTGTTCCGGGCGTCTGGGTCGGCTTGCCGACCGGTGTCCGCTCGGGTGGCGTGGGGGTGGCCTTGGTGCTGCCGCGGCCTGGGGATTTCGGGGTGGGGGGCGGTGCTCGCTTTGCTGGACCGCGGTTGACGGCTTCTTTCTTTGGTGGTGGTCCTTATGCATGCCAGATCCATCGCACCAGCATCTACTGAAACTCAAACAGAAGTTGCCTCTCCCTCCCACAGCCCCTTGAATCAGTGGGTGCTGGTGTCTGTGGATCTCACTTTGCTTTATCTATCCTTCCCTACTTCCTCTCTTTAGTTTTTCCTCTGGTCACTTGAGATCTCCTCAATTTATTGGAAGTTTGAGGTTTCTGGGGTTGGCATAAGACTCTGGTTTTGTAACCACGCAGGAGGTGTTTGGTTGGTGCTGGATTTCACTTTGATGGACTGGATGTACTGGTTTCTATGGATCTCACTCTACCTCATTGATCCTTCCCTCCTTCCTCTCTTTAGTTTTTCCTCTGGTCTCTTGAGATCTCGCTAATTTGCTGGAATTTAGAGGCTTCCGGGGTTGGCGTAAGACTTTGATTTTGTAACCATGGGGAAGGCAGGAAGTGTTTGGTCGGTGCTGGATTTCACTTTGATTTATCTTTCTTTTCTCTTTATTTTTTCTGACCTTTTCTCTGGTCTCCTGACCATTTGAACCTCACGACTCTGGCAAGATTCTGAAGTACCTGGTTAAGGCGAAGGGTAATGGGATATTTATAAGGTTTTAGGTGAATTAATGAGTATAAATTTATACGTATTTGCACGCACACGCACGCGCACGCACGCAAACGCACACACGCAAACGCACGCAAACGCACGCACACATACACACACACACAAAAAAAAAAAGAGCAATGATGATAAGACGTTGAATCGGTAAGACTACCGAATGAACAATTCTGAGCTCTTAAAAAAAAAAAAAAAAAAAAAAAAGGCACACATCAAACAACCTTTTTGAACATAAGAGAAATAAAGGGAAAAGATACATAAAATGTGAAGCATTATGGATTAGGTCATCTGCGGCCAATCGTCTGGGGGGAGTGATGTCACTCACGTGCCAAGTCACGTTTTCAGCATACCAAAGGAGGGAAGGAGAGATGTTTGCGTTTCCAAGCTGGAAATCCAGTCCATATGTTGAGTTTTGCGACAGCTAAAAACGAATATAAAGTTGATTGAAGAAAGTCACATTACGGTCGGTACACTGAAGCTTACAAAGTTCCAAGAAGTTGTGTGAAGCAGAGCTGGGATTAATGCAGGAGGTCCCAGGATTTTGTAGTTACATTTCTAAACAATATGCATTATAAATTTTAATAGAGTAATAACAGTTAAATATGTCAGGTCAAGAAAAAGACTGCCTTTGTTTAATGTATTTATGGATGGTAAGTGAAGTCTAATCTAGAAGACTTTTTTTTTTTTTTTTTTTTCAAATAAAGTATAACCAAGTAGTTCATTTATGTTCAGAGAAATCCAAAAAGACCAATTTATGTAAAAACAATGTTACATCTAAAAAATTTTATAAAAAAAATAACTTTTTTTTGTTTTGTTTTGTTTTTTTAAATAAAAACCTTATTCTTAATCTTATTCTTATTCAACTGTTCTTTGCAGCGTGCACTTCACTTCACAAATATGGCACTTTACTGTACTTTAATTGATTTAATTCAATCTCCGGTGTAATAACTAGGGGTGTGTCAAAAAATCGATTCATAAAAGAATCGAGATTCGTATTTATGAATCGAATCGATAATAATATCCAAAAATCGATTTTATTTAAATTTGAAATAAAGAAGAAGGGGAAAAGGCAGTTGAGCCCACACGATGTTTTTGTGGAAAAAGACACTTACAATACAAAATTAATAAATGTTTAAACAAAAAAAAGAAACTTTAATGTCTCTATTTGTCATTTTGTCCTGTAATTGTAAATCAGACTGGAGTAGATCATGACAATGTTGTGCATATCTGTAAATTGAAGCAGAAATCATTTGTCAATCAAATAAGTTTGAATCGAAAATAGTTTGAATCGAGAATCGGAAATAGATTCTGAATCGAATCGTAGACCCAAAAATCGTAGTCGAATCGAATCGTGAGACAGTCAAAGATTCCCAGCCCTAGTAATAACCTTATTTATTGATTGGTTGAATTTTTATTTTTTATTTTATTTTATTATTATTAATTCAATCTCTGGTGTAATAACCTTGTTTATTGATTGATCGATTGAACTATTTTTTTATTTTATTCTCTGTTCTTATTGCTGCTGGATATGTAAATTTCCCAGAGGGAGCCATCCCAAAAGGATCAAGTCAAGTGTAGTCTCAATAATTGCCAACTCTGTTATAACTGCAGTGAACAGTCAACAAGGATGAATCGGTTCTTCAGAGTAACTCTGAGTGTGAGACAAAGAAACTCCAATAAAAGAGGATTAATATGTGGATTTCTTTTACTATTAGCTATAAGCTAATTAGCCGTTAGCTATAATAAATCATGCTACCTGAAAGCTGAAATGACTGCAGAATTTTTAAATGACTGTTTCTTTGATGTTTCTTACAAATTATTATGATACAGTATCATTTTGAGGCTATATTGCCCACCGCAAGTAAGAAAGATTGACATTTAAAATAGTTGTAACATAAAAAAAATAATGTTTGGAACCAGCTCATTCTTTAGAGGCCGCGGATATGTGGAACAAGCTTAGTAGGAAGGCCACTGGTTGGTAGGCAGTCATGTGTGTTTTGCTGTAATTTGTTCTGTTGAGGTCACCAACATTCCAGATTTGATCTTCGAGGCTCGTATTATGATAAATAGAACTATCAGCATGTATGTCTTCTGCTTTTCTTTTTTTTTCCAGCCTTGAAGAGTTTAGTGTTGTAACTGCATAGCTGGGCAGCCTGGCTGCCTCCCTGCCTCCAGATGAATGAAGAGCACTCCGGATCACAGAGACACTGCTGATAAAGGTCCTATCTTAGTCCACTTTTCCTTATGTGCCACTGTATCTATACTATTCAATCATTTATGATGCGAACAATTATTGAGGAAATATGATTGTTTTGAATGGCACATCAAACAACCACCAACCACAACCAAACAACTTCCTTGTAATCCATTTATTTTATTTTTTTGTGCATGTTGACTCTGCTGTGATGTTGCTTCCCCTCAGGGCATGCAGGTGTTTCTGCAAATATGATGAAGAAAAAAAATCCCAATAAGTGAGTCACCAGACTTGTATTCCTACTTGCGAGTATTTAAATGACTGATATTGACAGTGAGTTTTGCTTCCTATCTCGATGAAGGAAGCATAAGAGCAATCTGGGAACAGCCACCAAAGTTCTATCACAGCCACGACGCAACATTGTCGGCTGCAGGATCCAGCACATCTGGAAAGACGGAAGTGGGCATGTAGTATGGAAAGGGACAGTGCTTGACCAGGTAAGAAAAAAAAAATGGCACCAGTTAGCCCCAAGGACAACATAAGTAGCCCATGGATCTGTGGATCTGTTCTAAAAAGTATCTTACCAGTAATGGGACAGACACCGTGACATAATAAGAAATATTAAATATCTCTTTATTTTAACACCATGGTACAGATTTCTTCTGTACTACATATTTTATATTTCGTTTAAAAAGTTTTTATTAAAATGAATGAATGGAGTAAAAAAAAAAAGGTCAATTTCGAGCTGTAATTTTAGTACCATGATACGACAATATTTTTGCTCTCGGTGATTATGGCCTCAGAATTTAATATTGATGCCTAGTGTCAGTACACATCAGTAGTTGCACAAGTTTCCAACTATTCTATTAAACAGCATTAGCATCATTACTAGTCATTAGGAACATGAGTTTCGAACTTTATTTTATGACATTTGTGTCTGATATGAACATGAAGCAAGCATTTTAGCTTGTATTTTCAGCTATATTCAGGCCACACTATTCAATATCAATATCCAATATATATGCAATATCATGATATCGCGATATTAAAACTGCTACAATATATCGTCATTGTCATGTCACAATATTAAAAGTAGAACATCTGTTTAAAAAGTAAGGTTGATTTCCATTTGTGCAGTTCTAGCACCCTCTGGTTGCTAGTTCTTTAGTGCAGTTTAATTTTCACAAGGCATGTTTTGGCCCGTCTATGTTTAAAATCCATGCTATTGGTCAGATGAAGGGGAACATAATATGCTTGTGAACTGAGTCAATATGAAGAGGAACTCAATATGTGCTTGCATTAGCAAGTAAGTGCCTTAATATTAAGTGTTATTAAAGATTGTAGGTTGTTTATATGCATTGCTGTAATGTACAAAAGCACAATATTGTATGGTTTTTTTTTAGGATGAGCTCTTTTTTTTTTTTTTTTTTAATATCGCCAACCTCCCCATAATATCGTGATAATATCATATCGTGATGTTTGGATATCATTACATCTCTAGTCCCTACTATTCAAATAATTCTAGAGTATGTGGTATATGAAGCTAGTAAATAGTGAACATTTCAAACAGTCAGTTTTATTTACCGTATGCATCACTAGTCCTTGAATTACTCTGGCTATTTTTTGTGTGCACATTAAGAAGAAATTATTCCTTTTAAATCCTGCGTTGTTATCCTGCCTTGAGCTATCATTGACGTGTGTTCCATCTTTTTCAACCAACCAGGTGCCGGTGAATCCGTCTCTTTATTTGATCAAATATGATGGCTTTGACTGCGTGTATGGTTTGGAGCTCCACAAGGATGAGAGAGTTCAAGGACTGGAAGTGCTCCCTGACCGACTGGGTAAGTGTGAGCTGAGATCATGCATGCAGTTTATTGCTACATCTAAAACTGTTACCATGTAAACCATGTCATGTCTTATTTGTGTCAATTCATGCAGCCAAATCCCGCCTGACAGACGTCAATCTAGCTGACACGATGATCGGCAAAGCGGTGGAACATATGTTTGAGACGGAAGAAGGTCCGAAGGAGGAATGGCGGGGAATGGTTCTGGCCCGGGCTCCCATCATGACCACCTGGTTTTATATCACCTATGAGAAAGACCCTGTACTGTACATGTACCAACTGCTGGATGACTTTAAAGAAGGAGACCTGCGCATCATGCCTGACTCGAGTGAGTTCAATGTAGTTGGGGGGGATAATTTGGTTAATGTTCACTGCGGGCGGAAAGAATGCCAGCAGTTGCTTGAGCTCAGTCAATTGCGTAATGTCATAGCAAGTCAAAAATATGTTTACAGTGTTGAGACAAGAAACACAATTCTCTTTTAATCATTTCTGTTGTGCCTAGAGCTGTCACAACTATTTTAATAATCAAATAATCATTTGGAGCTATTTTCTTTATTTAAATTGTCCAAATTCTGTGATTTCAGCATATCAACAGTAATAGTAAACTGATTTCTGCAGTCCTTCCTGAAAGAATATGGATCATCTTTGTTTAATCAAAATAAGACATTTGCAAACATCTGTTTTTACTTTGGAAAACAATGACCGAACTGGCAATATCGTACATCAATCCCCCTTTGTGAAGTACAAAATAAACACCAATCACTGGTTAATAAACAATAATCAGGGAAAAATTATTTTGTAATACACTTTTAATGCAAAACTAAAATGAATCCAATTAGTCAATTTTTAACGAATCGGCCCTGTGTCATGCATGTGAGAGCAACTACATGCACAGTGACTTGCTAATGTGATAACTGCATTATTTTTCATGAACATCCTAATTTTGCCACTTGCTGTCGACTGAAGATGACATCACCTGTGCTGAGGAAACGGGTAACGACCAATCATGACTCACCTGTTTTCTGGGTTTGGTCAGCAAACTTAGCCACGATAGGTCATTAACTCTATTACTGCCAAACGTCCAAAACGACAACCTATAGAGTGCCAGACATATTCACTCGCCTTTCAAGGCAAACAAAATGTCCATATGAAGGATTGGATTTTATTCTCTCATTAAAAAATCCCCCAAAAAACCCAGTATGATTCCACCTTATTCCGTTCTTTAGTAGTCACCATTTGAAAATAGGTAATTTGAGTGATAGCAAGCTATAATGGGAAAAAATGAGAAAAAAATGTTTCTTTGTTAAATGATACATTTTCTGCACAACAGTGACACTAATATTTTTTATTTAGTGACGCTCTGTGAATTAGATTTAATGTGGCAAACGTATTTCCTAAGATCTGCCATGTTTTTATGTAATTTGACCCACGGGACCCAATTGAAAAGAGATACAATACATCTGCTGGCCATAGTTAGTGGGTGATTTAAAAAAAAAAAAAAAAAAAAAAAAAAGTTCTCAACTCAATTAATGAAACCAGAGCTACACAAGATATTGCCGTGCCTATTGGGAAAAAAAAAAAAAAAAAAAAAAAAAACATAGTTGACGACAATTAACATTGGCAGAACTCGTTGGGATTTCTGTTAACGTTAATTACTGTTCTTGGCAGGAAGAGAGTTAACCTACTTCCTCAGCACAGGTGATGTCATCTTCAGTCAACAGCAAGTAGCATAAATTAGTCTTTAAAGGTACTGTTAATGAAAAATAATTGTTTATTTAATTTTAATAGATGACAGTGTCCCAGCTGAGAGGGAGCCAGGTGAGGTGGTCGACAGTCTGGTGGGTAAACAGGTGGAGTATGCCAAAGAGGACGGAGGCAAACGAACAGGCATGGTCATTCACCAGGTGGAGGCCAAGCCTTCCGTATACTTCATCAAGTTCGACGACGACCACCTCATTTATGTCTACGACCTGGTGAAAACTTCATAAGACTTTGCAGACATCCTGACGCCCTTCTCCCTGGATAGAAATGAAACGGGACACGCGTTGACACATCTGAAACACGCCTTGATGCTGTACATACCATACCTTTAGCGACTAAAGCCTTGTGGGGGGATCGTTTAAAGGCACAAAGTCATTGTATACTTGTTTGGGAACTAGATGAAAAGACAGCAGAACAAGTCGTCAATTATATCAATGTGTCATTCAATTCAAAAAACTATTTGATTGAGAAACAGTCATAGAACGCAATTGATAACAATATGGTTAGCTAGCAATGTAGCAACATAGTAAGTAATTGTCAACAACCAAGCTACAAGAGCGCTTGTTGGTATAAAAGGCATTAGAAAACAGACTATACACTCTGATACGAGCACATGAAGCTTGTATGATTTTATAATCTTGACAGAGATCCATCCATCCTTTTCTTTATGACTATATCAGCATCCATTTTCTAATTTCAAGGCTATGAAAAGAACACAAATGGTGTGCTACATACACCAAAACATTGACAATTGATAGCATGCGTTATCAAAGTCCAAAAGGTTACAATTTAAATCCAGTCTTTATTTTCAACGTCCTTCGCACTTCCATGTTCTCATTTTCACCCTTTTGAAACATCTTCATTGAACGAGGAAGCATTTGTACATATACAATTGTGCCACCTAATGGTGGAACAATCACTGTTCACCATTGTTATTTTTGTTGTTTTTTTCGTATAGAATCTTTATCTGTACCCATCATTAAATAATTTCAGGATGTCATTTGATTTTCAAACAATTTACATTCGATCAAAAAAGTAATTTGGATATACAGTACGTATCGTATTGCATTTTTCTGGCAACCCAAGTCAACCCAAAAATATTCTTTACTATAATGTTCTATGCAACCCCACTAGTCTAAACATTATAATCTGAATAATATTGTGTTTGTGGGATATGAGTTATGCAGCAAAAGGGGTGGCCATTTTGTCACCTGCTGAAAATGACATCACAGTTGCTCAGGTAATGACGGCTAGGTGAGCCGTCATTACCTTTAGAAAACAGGTGGTTTTCTAAAGCTGTGCTGTGATTGTTCGTCACCTGAGCCCTGAATGGCAAAATGGCTGTCGCCTAACATAGTTAAAACGGATGGAGTTTGCTGCTCAATTCATATCCCGCAAGAGCAATACTAATTAGAACATATTGTAAAGAAAATTTTTGGGTTGACTTCCACTTTAAGTGGCGCCGTGGACAGTTTCAATAGTTTCACACACAAGGGGACTGGAAATTATTTGAACTGGAAAAACTCCGCAGCAACAAAAGCAGGGTTTTGTACGGAACAAAGCAAGACATTGCATTACATCAGACTAAAATTTCACAACTGAAGGTTTATTCAAGTAATGGAACCCTCAAGATGTCTGCAGATGAAAACTGTGATTTAAAAAAAAAAAAAAAAAAAAGGGAATTTTTTCCTGATTTTATATTGCCAAACTGCTTCTTGATGTAGATTATTTCCAAGTGTTGCAGACAGTGTTTATGATTTCACTTAAGCCTTAGCATAATGCTTTTGTGTACTTGCTGAAACTTCAATGGAGTTTAACAACAGAAACAAAAGCAAGAAGTTGTATTTCTGTAGTATATAGTTTGTGACTTACACACACTTATGACACTATGATTATTATATCTGTGCTTCCTCCAGTTATGCATTCTTGGTGGTGAAATTCAAGGAAAACAATTTTGTTGCACCTTAACATGAGACAACCAATATTCTCTGCAGGGACACTTCTTGTTAGAAGTTGAGTTGAGCGAGAAGAAAAGTGACAGAAATACAGTTGAGTTTCAATCAATGTGACTTTTTTTTTTTTTTTTTTAAACTGGATTCCACCTCATGTCCATGTCTGCTTTTAAACTTGAGTCTGTTTTTATTTGCAACATGGAAAATGTGACTTTTAGTGATGTTGGTGTGATGATGTGTTGGTCAGCTCCACACCATGGATGCACAGTTGCTTATATGTATGTTTGTGATACGATCTTCCAGGGAATGTTTTACATTTCATTTTGTTGCGTTTACTCACAACTGAAGTTATCCCATAAAACCGGACGCCAGTTTTTGTACTTCAGTCCATCATTTCTACCACAATAATGTTGAAAGTCTCAAAAAGTCTGAATAGTCGTTTGCATCTCTAATTACTAAACAAGGCAACCTAACATTCTACTGTATGTGCAGTATGGTTGTGGGATATCTTTTGTCTTACTGATCCCAAATGTATACTGGAGAATAAAATGGGAGGCAAAGAAAACAATGTTTGAAGCCATTTGGGATGTTTTGGTTGAATGCATGTACAGATTAGATGCAAATGTCAAACTTTTCAGTTTGTGTACTTCCTGTGACGTAGATAGTTGTCAAAGCAGATTAGATGACAGCTATTATTCATAATTGCACAACAAAAGAGACTCTCCCAGACATATGTGAGAATATAAGTGTTTTCCAATACAGAGAAGTATGATCATCTCAAAAGCTGTTCAAGTTGGTGACAACACAATTTGTCCGCAAAGTTGTGTCCATAACGGTCGGTTCTTTCATTTTGCAGTTACTGATTATTGTTGTTGATGTTGGTATGACATGGCTTTTTCTATCATCCTGCCTTGTATATATTTTTTTTTTATGATTAAACATGTTAATTTTTATTGTTCATGAAAGGCTGTGGTTTGTTTTTTCGAGTATAATATACTGTGGAATTGTTCTCCTTGTCTCACGTTCCCTGGAGTAGTGCTCTTAACTTTATATTCTCGGTTTTTTTTTCCTTTACCAATCATAATGTTGTGTTGTACCCTGAATTGGCTGAAAACAGGGAGAAATAATCACAGCAGTGATGGTGTTGCTTCCCCAGCAAACATTTACTGTGTCTGAATATCCCCCCCCACTTACTGCCTTTCACTGCAGATCATAATGTCCTCTGCAAACATGGTCCATGGGGATTCCAGTCTGACTTCATCTGTCAGCCAGCGCTATCCAACCATTCGTTAGCAGGACAAAGAAAAAAATGGGGCTTTGAGCTGATCCTTGATGCAGCCCAGCCTCCATCTTCGACTCCTCAGTCACACAACACAGACGATTTTCAAACATAATTGTCATGAGAATGCACAAAAACAGCTGAGGCACTCAGCAGGCACGGCTGCTGTATTAGTTTTGGATTAAGTTAACTTCAAGTGAATATATTAATTTTAATTAAACTGACTTTGGATTAATTTAATTCTATTATGTGTTAGCAATTGAAACAATTGTATTAAGTTGGTCAACAATTACATTTGTAATCTTAAAGAGTTTCAACAATTCTGTTTTTAGAGCGCAGCATTACTGTGCAAGCAATTAAATATATTCATCGTGAGATGGTCATCGGGCCACACATAGATCTGGCATTTCCATTAATCTTTTTGAATATCATTTCACGTCACATTCCATCATCTACATACAAAATTTAATCCGTCCTTACATTTGCAACATTACCAGCATATATTTATGTTGTGCTTTTTTTCTTTTTTTCCTTCTTCTCTCTCTCTTACCTGTTTGAACAATGTTTTTATACTTCATCTTAAGCTCGCTTCTCAGCAACATTCCCCCACGCCGCCTCTCTCTTTTTGGGGGCTCCATTGATGTGGTCTTTTTCTGGAAGAGGTTTACGCACTTAACTCCAGGTGAAGTTTCTCTGCGTTTGTTGTAGTGCTGTGATTCATATAATGAGTTTGGAGTCAGATTAGATAGTCATATTTATTTAACAAGTAACATTTATTCAAGAGGGAAGTGACCTGACAATAAAATAGTAAAATAAAAAGCAACCTTTAATCAATCTAAAAAGGACACTTATAATAGAGCTACAAAAAAAAAAAAAAAAAAAAAAAAAAACAGCAGGTGCAGTGTAGAATAACTGTTTAAAAAAAAACAAAAAACAATTACAGTATTTACAATCACATACAAATTTAAAAACATGTTAAATAAAATAAAATAAAAGTTACACCTGTGCGTCGTAAACCCCACACACACACAGTTCTGCTTACAAGCACCCGGACGACAATTCTTGTGTCGGTGAAATCCTTAGCACCAAAGCCTCATATATTAAAACTAACACGTAATCAACATCACACTCAAAACAGTCTAACAATCACTCGCCAACAGTTTGTTTCACTTCATACGTGCGAGCCCATTACTCTAGTGCTCCACTCAATCTGGCGTTTTTACCACACACACGCACCTGCTCTCATTAACCCTAATTTGGTTAAAGAACTACAGCGACCCCTTAAGGTGCTACTTGCTACTCGTTGATCAAACTAAAATCAGCCATTCTGGAACTGAAAACGCATTTTCCTACCTCAGGGTAGGTCAACTCACAGACTATATAAGGGTTAGTCTCAGAGTTTGTTGAAACTTCTCTGTGAAATGGACCCCTGCTCTAAGAACTAAAGTTAACTGAATGAAAAAATTAAAAAGGTATCAGTCTTGCTCAAAGATCAATACGCATTATTGACCAAATTTGTTGGAATGGCTGCCATTGTAAAAACGTTAACATGTTGTGCCTCCTCTTCCCCGTATTTATAACAGTTCACGTGTCTTAAAAGGTTTTCTGATAGTCTTCAGTCAAAACTGGACACGTAACATACTGCTGTAATGGTCTAGTACTTGAAAGTAGTTCAATATCCCCTGGCATTTTTTTAACTATAAGGAGGAAGGACTGGGGTTGAAGCTGAGGTGTTACAATAAGTAACCAACTTGTCAAAAATCCCAGTCTGACAGAAAGATAAGTCGATACAAAAGAAAGACTATTACATATAGACTATTTACAGTGAACTGCACATTCATGTTTTGGAATGTGGGAGGCTGTCATAGTACCTGGAGAAAATGCATGCAAGCACGGTGATTCCGCCACACAGAAAGGTCAGATGGGTTTCAAACCCTAA
Source organism: Festucalex cinctus (assembly GCF_051991245.1). Taxonomy (NCBI): domain Eukaryota; kingdom Metazoa; phylum Chordata; class Actinopteri; order Syngnathiformes; family Syngnathidae; genus Festucalex; species Festucalex cinctus. The sequence goes on along the minus strand of NC_135425.1, from coordinate 9,454,947 downwards.
ACTTCAGAACTGTGGAGCAAAAGTGCTCAGACACACTCCCCCAACCATGTTTAAGAAATATGGATGAGAATTAAAATCACATCAAAACTTTATTTGAAAAATGCAAAATACATCATAAAAAATTTCATTTTAAAAATCAGAATAAATTGGTGGTATCTTATACAAATAGGCTACTCAGAATTCATTGAAATGTTGATTACAGTGTGACCTGCTTCCTTGTTATCATTCATAGTTAAAAAGACAAAGTTCTTCGGAGCAGACAGCAAAAACAGTTGGATGAGAACGGCCAGTCACTATTTATAGAAATTTGTAGAGATGACTTTGGCTTATCATGTAAACAATATCTGCAGATGCCTAAGCTGTTACCACCACTTAATTAACTGTTTGTTTTGGTGTTGGGCTTGTGCAAAATAAACGGATCCAATGCTCATGCAAAGACGAACTTGCAATATTGCTCATTTTAAAAGCAAACAATCAACAGTTCAGCTGTTTTGCGTGCACTCAAGAATGAAAGACTGTGGGTAAGAAGGAAGGGGTTCACTGGCAGCTGTGTCACACTTCAACTTCCTATGTAACATTTATTTCAGATTATGTCTGCTTTTGACTTGGATGACAAAAAATAAAAATAAAAATGGGGTACGTACAGCATAGAACTACGGAAGCGTGTAAACTGCCAATGCGGACTACACATTTTTGACTGGCAAATACATCTGAAATTATTTGTGAGCGAGTGCGTTTGAACGTATTTGCAAATACATTCAAATGTATTTGTAGGCTAAATGCTAAAAACATAACATCACACCAATACATTCATTGTTTGTTCAGATATTTTTTAATTATGTTTGCAGTGCATTTTTGGCATGTTTTTCCTCATGCCACAGCGTACGTACTTGCCAGTCAAAGTGCACATTATCAACATTGGGCAGTGCCACACTTCCAAATAGAAGCCTTAAACACTCAAGTTAAATTACTTATATTGAAAGAAAATGTAAACATTCCCTCTGTAGCTTGAAGTTTATTCCACTTTGTTGACCTTCTTGCATGAGGCCTCATTCCTATGAAAATATTTCTCACAACAGTTTGTACGTATGTCCACACGTCACTTGCATGTGATCCACGTGTGTTGGCACTGAGGCACGTGTGCACGTCACAATTTGTGCACATCAGTCGTCGATGAAGGTCAGCCGACCCGGTCCTTCGTTCTTCCGCCATCGTCTGTACCTCTTCATCTTCGGGTCGGTGGCCATTTTCACCTTCATCTCCTCTTCCTGTTCTGCTCTGTAAAGCTGGAGGAGGCACAAGAGGAATGTTTACACTCACAGTCCACAGGAGGTTTATTGCAGGGATTGTGTTTCTGTAGTGATGGCAGTTTGACACTGAAGCTTCAAAACGTTCTTTGAAGTGATGGCGTAGATTTCCATCGAAGCACTGCTTCAAATCACGATTAAAAAAAAAAAAAAAAAAAAAAAAGGCTTGAGTTTCGATACCCCGTCCTGGCACTTTTTTTCTTTCTTTTTTTTTTATCATGCATTTCAAATGTCAAACATTTTCATGCACTACACTACAGCATCATATGCTCCTTGTACTGAAGTCAATTTTTTACTAATGTGGGGAAGTTAAGATAAAAAAAAAAATGGGGAAAAAAAGCAACTCAATTCAGAAAGTGTCTGGGGAGGGGAATATGCTCCATTCGAGTGTTCCCCACCCCACATAATGGCCAAAATTGCACAGTCACGCATTCATCAGTATTTAGTGTATTGAGTGCGCATCGAAGGCACTTTCAAACCAAAGCCAGTGCAGTCTTGCTTTTCGCCAGGAGAGGGCACTATCACTGAAGCTCCAAGAACTGAACCCATTTTCAAAGCAATGGGCTCTTTGCACAGCTCGACTACTTCCTGAACTGAATACCATACCATTTCCTGTCTTTCATGAGTGGACAAACTGATTATTCCAGGTGTGTCTGGCAAATGTTGTTGTAGTTACTGAGATCAGGCACACCTGGATTAATCAGATTGTCCACTCATGAAGGACAGGAAATGAAGGAGTGGTGTTGAGTTCAGGAAGTAGTGGATTTGTGCAAAGAGCCCATTGTTCAACTGGTTCACTGTGTCACAAAAGCTTCAATTGGTCATCACTGCGATTCTGACCCAGCCATAATAGGATAAAATACAGAGCTCAGAGGACACTGGCCATGTCATTTTTTTTTTCAAGAAAAAAATAAAAACTGAATCATTCAGCCATCCACATACTAAAAGTATATTCATGATTGAACAATGTTGACCTTTTTTTTTTTTTTTTATGATCTGGTCAACTGAGGATGTTGGCAATTTTAGCACAAGTGGCCAGCATCCTGACATAAACAATCAAAAACTGACATAAACCATTATTTTAGCAAGATATCGATTTTTAAATACCAGTTTAAACCCTCCCACACACTGTAAACACATTTTTGATTTATCAAAACTTATTAGAACACACTTTTTAACATTCCTTGATGCCCTTCTCGCGCTCGCTAACACAGTTGTCCAAGTAAGAGGCAAAGAATTGCTTCAAGCCGTTTAGTTGTCACTCCCACTTGAAGTTTACTATAAAAACTATGTATGCACACACAAAGAATTCATCATTTTATATTTAAACACCAAATTGCTCTTCCAAACCATGTCATTTCATCTAATAAAAGTCAGCTGCCTTAATGCTAACATAACATGAAACGCTGTAGTTGGGCTAGCGGAAATGAGCATAGATGTTGTGTAGATATAAACGTTCAAACAACTGCTCTTCTTAACATACACGGAGCAGCAGGAAATTCATCAATGTATATTGAATTGACCAAAACATCAACCGAACTCTATAATTTCATGTAATGAAAGTCCACTAGCTTACTTACTAACATACCGTATGTGAACCATTATTCATGTTACTGTATTCTGAACCGCGAGTATGCAGAGGTCCAACTGTTCAGCAAAAATTCATAAAGGACATTGACTTGTCATGAACTAAGTTGAAGGTGATTTGTCTGATATGTCAAGGATTTTCACGTCACAAACCTCGTAATTTTCTCTGATCCAAAGACGTTTTTCCAGGAAGGACTGCCGGGTGACATCGTCCAGACTGTCAAATTGAGACTGCGAGATCTTCATGTACCTCCTGAGGTTCACAAAAAAAAATAGACACGGGGGTAATAACAGAGAAGTTGGTTGTCTTGTTCATCTACATAACCAAACACTATTGGCGCTGACCTGATTATGTAAAGCTTCTCCTGGTCACCGTACTCCTCCCTGCAGATGGTGAAGTGGTAAACCCAGGACACATACCAGACCACGTAGTTGACCAGGTAGCATGGGAACAACACTATCTGGCACAGCAGGATGTCTGACAGGTTGGGCTTCTGGTAGCCACCTTTGATGTCGATCTTGGTTTTGATGATGTCACGGATCACCTCCTCCTCCTGCTCCCGGATCTCCTCTTTGGAGCGCCGGTTCTTGCCCTTCTCCTTGGTGCGGTTCAGGAGGCCCTGCTCCTTGGCGATCAGAGTGGCCTGGATCCGGTATTTGGGGACATTGGCCAGGCAGTTTATAGCCTCGTTGTAGTTGCTGTGCCAACTGTAATACTGGAGACGGGAGAGCAGGACCAAATATTACAATTATTGCACGTTGCCGGCAGCAGAGGGCGATCTAATAACTTGGAAATTCATCGCTACACAGTACCTGGAAAATAGAAATGGCACATATGGTGACGAGGATCACAATCCTGACGTCCACTTTGGGGGTGAGCTGGCGGCGATAGTAGGTGTAGTAGTGCTGGTAGTACTCCTCGGGATGGTCCAGCATGTAGTCATAATCCCGCCGAGTGTCCTCATCCTGAACACATTTTAGGTTTGCTTTAGTGCAACAGATTGTAACAGCTCAACCAAAACAAGTGTCAACCTTCCCACCAGAGGAAAAAAATATATAAGGATGGGCGAATACCGATACCAGCCATATAGTATTGACAGCCCCCTATTAAGGATTTTTTAAAAAGGAATCTAGCATTTTTTTTTTTTAAGGAAAATGCTATCTTGTGATATAGAGGTCTTTCTGTCATTGTTTTTTGGGGAGGTAATTTTATGTATAAAAATACTAGCGGTATCAGTATTAGGGATCGGTATCAGTGACTATTCAAGAGTTCAATACTCGTATTGGTATCAGTCTTGGGGTGGGGCGGAGCATTAAGAAGCATCCCTACTCTTGACAGTAAATATTCTCATCTTTTCTATAACCAAAATAAGACATTTGCAAACGTCTACTTTTACTTTAGAAGGCAAGAATCAACCTTTTTTTTTTTTTTTTGCCAATGTACTGACATGTTACAGACCAAATCACTATCTCAATCCTTATCAATTAATATGTTTGAATTTTCTGTACTCATACACTATTAGTAGACATAATGATCTGTCTTTGAATAAACAGGTGGAAATTAAAAAAATGTATTCATCCAATTCATTCAAAATAATATATATTGTCAGTGTAATTAATTATTAAAATAATGTTTATTTGCAGCCCTAATATTGTGTCTAATTACATGCGGTGCAGGTAGAAATAATGTGGCTGGTGTCTACCAGAGATTATTAAACAGTGTGAAAATTTCACATCGTGATTAGTGACCAGTTCTCAGTTATTGGCAGAATATTACTGTTGTCATAATATTGCTTAAAGAAATTTTAACAAAAAATTACCAATATATATTATGCACCTAAAGATTGCAGTAATTATATAAACAAAAAAACAAAAAAAATCCCATGCACTCATTATAAGTTGCAATGACTAACTACAATCAAATTTCATGCGCACAAGATGCCAAACTGTCACAACAAATTACATGACAATGATCTCTTTTCTCATTGGTCACAAGACTGTAAACAGGAAGCAGGATGGCTGTGCGACTGTAAAGTAGCGCAGCACAAATAACAAAAAAGGGGCAAATTTGGTATTTATCATAATTACAACAATTACTTTGATAATATAACAGACAACTGGCTATGTATCAGTAAATTTTAAACTGCTAATGTAGTGTAGACAGTCACATTTACAACTTTTTTCATATGTATTTAACAACAGGTAATAATAAATAAAAGATGATGATATAAGTGTTTCTGTTGGCCAATTTAGAGGAATTTATGGTGACGTATCTACGAAATAAAAACAAATTAGGGAGGAAGACAGTTCACATAGTGCTACACTTAAAAAGGGAAATGATCTCAAATAGTGTGAGTAGTAATAGTAGTAGTAGTAGTAGTATGTTCAGGTCTCTGACACCTGTAGCTACTGTATGCTAGTCTGCCCATGTGGCACTTTCCTACCGGACAGGCATCGAACTGAATCCTGTTTTGCAGCTATCGTGTTACGAAACAAACACCCACCCACGATCAACTGACTGTTTACTTATAGATTACCTTTTTTGACATCATACATCTTTTTCTTTTTTTTCTCCAAATAACGCGACTATCTTCCTGCTGCCACAAATATGCAAACAAATCAGAGCTTATCTTGTAGTCACTAAAGTTTCAGTCAACGTTTCACTTGTACACCAACGAGATCAAACATAGATTATGACAAAACAATGGCGAATCAAAACAAACAAACAATAACAACAACACAAACTCTGAAATCAATTGAAATATCTCTGAAAACATCGGCCGAGGTGAAGTGAGGCGACCAACGTGATGCAAAGAAACGGAGGAATTAAACCTACCTTTAAAGTCTCGTATGCTGTAGCAACCAGAAGGAACTTCTGCTGGATTGATTCCAGAGTCTCTCCCTCCGACCCTGGATCTCCAGGTCTGAACCGGTCCGGGTGATAGCGACGAGCCAGTTGCCGGTAAGCACGAGCGATCTCATTTTTGGAGGCCTCCCGTGTGACCCCGAGCACGTCATAGCAGACCTCCGTGCCGCAGTACAGACCCTCCACAAGCGCCCAGGCCGCCGGCAGTGAGAACGTGGTCAACAATAGCGCGGAGAGCCACCACCAGCACCGCACTACGGACCCACCACTACTTTCACGGCAGAGGTCCAATGGGGTAGCCATCTCCAACGACTACCGGTGGCTGTCAAGGCACCATCTGCGGTGCCTGCGCGCTTTACGGTGCGCATGCGCAAAAGTTCGGCCATCTTTTGATGGTTAGTTACGGCATCCACACTAGGACAAACACATTGGTGGCACTGGGCACAGTTGCCAGCGCGCTGGTAGCGCTGGGGGCGCGCATGCTCACTTTGTACAGTATGGCAGTATGTAACACTTTTGGGCTTCTATACGGCAGTGGTTCTCAACTAGATTCTTCAAATCTTTTCTTTAATGTCATTTATTTATTTATTTATTTATTTATTTATTTATTTATTTTTAAAGGAACATGACGCAAAATAGGATTCAAATTGGAGTGTTACTGCTACTCGTCTATAAATCACTAAATGGTTTGGGTCCTGAATATATCCAAGAAATACTGATTGAGTATAAACCCAGCAGGGCTCTGAGATCTACAGACTTGGGCCAACTAGTGGAACCCAGGGTTTGAACCAAACATGGTGAAGCTGCATTTAGCTATTATGCTGCACACAGATGGAATAGGCTACCAACAGAAGTGAAGTCAGCTTGTAAATGTGTGTAAATGCTTTTAAATCCAGGTTAAAAACTTTGCTTTTTTCTTATACCTTTGATTAGGGACTTTTAAACAGCTTTAATTAAGTGTTTTTTTTTCATTATTATTATAAACTTCCTTATGTTAAATGTTTTAAAGTTTGTTGAATAATGTTTTAAGATTATTATATGTTCTTTTTAATAAATGTAACCTATTTTCATTTATTTTTCTTCCTCTGAATGTTAACTACTGTTTCTTGACGCTTAGGCTATGTGTTGTCTTTCCTTGTGTAAAGTACATTGAGTTGCCTTGTACATGAAATGTGCTACACAAATAAACTTGCCTTGCCTTGCCTTGCCTTAAAATAACCATAGTTTTCACCCGCATACGTTTTAAGAATTGTATAATGGATAGGAGGCACTACTGTGGCACAATGACTGTTGCCCCTATTTTCCTGTCAAGTGAAATAATGCTGGCGCGGTCGGGCTGGAAACTTTAACTTTTGCTCTGAGCATGACGTCATGCTCATGATCCTGGCCGTGCGTCGCTGGCGTCCATTCCGCTTTTCGCCAGAGGGGTCGCAAATGTGCAAAAACTCTGAATCTGCATCATGGGCCTTTAATGTCAAGTAGGGACAGTTGGTCACTGTCCCGGTAGCACGGAAATGCACATACTTTGAAGCATTTAAAAAATAAATAAATAAATAACTGAAGTAGCAGGACACTTGAATTGAGCTTCAAACGCTGTGCGTGCACGCGCAAGTGCGCGTCCCGCGCTACGAGGGACACAGTTGATCACCCTCATGTCAAGGCTCAAGCAAATATAAAAGAGGAAGGAATTGTACTGGAGATTTACGAGTGATTATTACATTAATATAGAAAATAGTAACCACAAAAGCGAACATTTTTAAATTGTAATCATATTTTATTTTTGTACATTGTTTTCACATACATACAGTATACACACACACACACACACACACACATATATATATATATATATATATATATATATATATATATATATATATATATATATATATATATATATATATATATATATATATATATATACAGTATATATACAGATTAGTTGAAACATTGACCTCATCTAAAACGTCCATCAATTCTTAGCAGTTACTGTTCACCTGTTACAGGCCCCAAATACAGATGACATCATTAACCGAAGATAACCTTTTAGGACATATTTCAACTATCGACAATAAAGCAGTCTGGCACGTTCAACCAAATGCCTGAGCATTTTTTCCTGGACAAGGTGACACAACTTGTAGGACAACTTTTGTACTATTATGGGAAGGAACAAACATTCCTGGGTTATCAAATAGAAATGTCAAGGCATGATTGAGCGATAATTTCATAAAGCTCACTCTCGAGCAACATAACTAAAAGCAAGGAGGTTTTTCCAAGGTCTAACAATCTCACGCACAGCTCAGTTTTATCATTTTACAGCTTTATTTAAAGTTGTGCTCATAAGTTTATATTTGTCAACTTATGAGCACAACTGTATATATGTCTGCCAACTTGTGGTGAATGGTGATATATACAGTTGTGCTCATAAGTTAACATAAAAACCTATGAGTACAATTTTAAGCGTTCCTTCGCTGCTCAGTTGTTGCGGCCTGCGGCTTCACTCCCCTTCACCCACTTTTGCGGGTTTTCATTTGTAACCATTACATTAATCTATTGCAGTTTTACCTCACTATTTTGCTGGTTTTCCTGCTATTACCAGTCAGTAATATTTTTTGTGTTTGTTTTTAAGGGCAAATTTGATTTACAAAAAAAACTCCTTCACTGAGACTGTTCCGAAACTTTAGACATCATATTGTGGGTATTTTTTTTTTTTCAATATAAGGTGCTCGATAATTTACAGGGGTGGGCACGGGGCCGACGGAAAGACCAAAGTGCCCACTTCTGGTGATAAATGTGAGACCTGTGTCGGAATAGATATAAATTATAGTCACTTCCGATGTTAGAGGTACACTCACGTGACTTTTGGGCAGGTGGCATGGTTCCAATTCCAAATCAATGCTGTAATTGTGAGTGTAAATATACAGCAGTTGTCTGTCTCTGTATGTACTGTTTGATTGAGCAGTCATGAACGGCCCAAGGTGTGAGCTGCCTTTAGCACAAAGTTCAGGATAGAAAATGGATGACTGGATGGAGGGATGATGTCCTCAGAAAAGATTGTATTTATTATTCAGAGAGCTAGCCAATGCTCAGTGAAGGGTTTACTGTTATGCTTTCCACAAATTGAATTAGGAAACAACTAATAAAATGGCAAACTCCACTATTGGGTAGGGCACTGCCACTGATACTTCAGATTTTTGTCTTTTTTGTATTGAGGGATTTTTTTGGTCAGCTCTTTGACTTGCTTGGAGTCTTTGGATTTGTTGTTGAATAAGTGATAACGATGACCACACATATGAATAATTGCTTTGAGATGATCATGTATTTCAATGAATTGATCAAGACTTCCTTCCAGGTCATCTCCATGGGTCAACAGGACAATTGTCCTGTCGCTGATGTTTTGACCAAATTTGCTCTCGAGCTTCCCTAAGATGTTATTCTCCGTTTGTGTCATGCGTCCCAGCTGAAAAACTAGTAATATTACACACTGCTCACGAAGATAACGTTTACATGTGTCTATCTGTGCCTCAGAGTCAGGTATGCCTTTGTTAAAGAAGTCAGGAGTGTCGACCACTTTCACCAGCCTTCCATATAGGTTCCCAATGGTTTTCTCCTCACATTGGGTGGTGACTGGCAAAGAGCTTGGTTCAGATCTAAAACAGTCTTTTAAATTTGCCTTTGCAGTGGACAGGATGGTATTTGCAGATGCGCTTTTTCCAGCCCCAGAAAGTCCCAGCAGAACAATGTTGAATGGATTTCTGGGCTTACCTGAAGGTTTTACACAATATTAGCACTCAAATACAGTATATTTCACAACATCCCATAGTAGAAACCAAAGGACAAAATAGCCATTTTTGTATTGCAAGTGAAACCTCTGTTGAATTCCATCAAGGTCACACTATTTAGAATGGATCTGACAACAGGAATCTATATCATTTACTTTAAATGTTACTTCTTCTTTAAAATCTCTGAATGTTTCGTTCTTGTTTTGTATGTAGACGTAGTTAAAAAAAACAACTGTGTTTTCTCTGTTGTAGGAGTGAAAACAGCAGACCTGCTGCCCGGCCAATGTATTTGGCTCCTCTCATTCTCTTCTACCCAATTCCCAAACATGGTAAATTAGACTTGCCCCGGCACGAAAAGCAAGATGCACCAGTTTTTAGCACGTGTGCTGTCTGCCTTTGTTTTTGTGTGTTACTAATTGTTGATGCTAAAATCCATCCATCCATTTTCTTGACCGCTTATTCCTCACAAGGGTCGCGGGGGCTGCTGGCGCCTATCTCAGCTGGCTCTGGGCAGTAGGCGGGGGACACCCTGGACTGGTTGCCAACCAATCGCAGGGCACACGGAGACGAAGAACCATCCACACTCACACGCATACCTAGGGACAATTCGGAGCGCCCAATTAACCTGCCATGCATGTCTTTGGAATGTGGGAGGAGACCGGAGTACCCGGAGAAGACCCACGCGGGCACGGGGAGAACATGCAAACTCCACCCAGGAAGGTCCGAGCCTGGACTCGAACCGGAGACCTCAGAACTGGGAAGCAGACGTGCTAACCACTAGACTACCGTGCCGCTGATGCTAAAATGTCTCTCAGAAATAGTTTGTTTACCTCACAAAAGTTACAGTAGATGTGACCCGCTCCGGCAAAAGGGTCCGCATGTCGGCAGGATCAATCTCGAGATAATGCATGATATTAGACAGTTGGACATGTTTTTTCAATTTTCAGATTTCTCCACAAATAGCTTCCTTGAAGTCTCTAGTTTCATTTCCAAGCAGCACAAAAGTCAAAATTGTAATAGAAGTGTATGAAAATAAGCAATTATTAGACAGTATGCCTCGTAACTAGGGGGCGTGTTTTTAGCCTACTAGCTAGCTAGCACTACGTCTTGCGCACCTTTTCAAAAACAGCCCGAATTTCTTAGTCTCAGACGTAGCTTAATTCACAAACAATTTATATAAATATTGTGAGGATAAGCGAATCTGCTAATGGATGGATGGACATAGCAACCAAAAAAAGTCGAAACACACCAGTCAGCACTCAGCACGAAAACTAACAAAACAAACAAACAAACAAACAAACATCACTGTATTATATATCATTTTAAAGGGGAAATAAGTGCAGAATTCAAATATATCAATATCTCAATTTTGATTTTTTTGGCACATGAGGACCCTTTTGCCAGAGCCGGTCACATATGATTCTGTTTTATTGATTATCAAATAGGAACACAATTTCTTCAAAAATTGATTTTCAATTCATATTTGTTGTAAATTAATGGAGTTTTGCTCTTTAGCATTCATTACTTTTATGATTTAAGACATTTCATATATTTCTAAAGTTTAGATTTCAGAAACAACTGAGAAAATCAGGAGTCTTGTGCCTTGTCCTTTGGGATATTACTTGCTCATCCGAACATATTGGATGTCTCGCAGGTTTACGGAATGGATTGTATTTATCCTTAGAGGTTCCATACTGTATATTCATTCATTCTGTTTTACGTGTACCGGTAATTCCATCTGTTAGAGCATACCATTTGGATTTGCAGATGTTGCACCTGAAGTCACTGAGGTCTCACCGTCTGTATCTTCTGTGATGAAGCAAAACATGTTCATTGAGTGGCATTTTGCAAGCAAACTGTACAACGTGCAAAGACTGGAGACTTACCTGCATCCGGCTGCCACATCTGATGACCATTAAGCCTGTAAAATATTATCATATTTTGTCAGAAGCTCAGTCAAAGTGCATCTGATATGTTTCAGTGTATGTTTGGCTAGATTTACACTGAAGGTTTCAAGCCTGGCTCACAAAATGATAATCTGGCTAATTTTGAGCCTGATAGGTAGAAAGCTGGGAGCAAGATTGAAAAGTCTCTTTAACCGTAGTTACATTTTTGAAAAACAATCACTAGTGGAGTGGAAAAGTCACTGGCAAAGCTGAGCCAAGAAATGCACTCTGTGATAGTGATTGGAAACAGAGCAATAGGATCACAACATTGCACTGGTTTATGTTGAGCGTTCAACAGCAATTCACCATTACATAAATGACCAGAAGAATTGTCAGAGTGTCACTGCAATGCAATTGCTGACTTGACAGAAGGGGCTTCTAGCCAGAGCTACAATGTCTCTGTGTTTACCTTGCGTGAAGGCAAAAAAAGGCACATGATAGAATCAAAATACTTAAATAAGAAAGTAATAATAATAATAATAATAATAATAATAAAAAGAATAAATAATTCAAACAAACAGGGACACAAAACACTCAGGGGCCTATTCAACTAAAGGTTTGCGTCGCCTTTGCACCGCGCTAACCGGTAAAAATTGAGCAATCCGGGAGCGCCTAATTCACTAACCACGCGCAGATGGGGAAATCCGTCACTAAGTGCTCTGCCGACCAGATTGCGCCACGGTGCGCTGGTGTTATTTGCACGTATGTAAATTAGGTAATTTGCATACATTGACACAAAATATGTCCACCCCAATGCAAATGAGACTCATTGATATGCAGCATCTAATTCACTCACCCCAGCTAAATAGCAACAGTCTAGGGGTGTGAATTGCCTAGTACCTGACGATTCGATTCGTATCACGATTCACAGGTCACGATTCGATTCGATACCGATTAATCCCGATACGAATCTATAAGTCGATTGTTGCGATTTTTTTCCATTCAAATTTAGAAAATACTAATCAGTAAGCTTGTAGAGTGTAAGATTTATATGAAAATGTATTATTTATTTATCTGAAATTTCAGTCTTATAGAGGTTGTAATTTGTTTCATGTTTGAACAGCATTGAAATAAAATATTAAGGCTTAATGTTCCGTTCATATAACATTCTTCCATGCTTAAGGTGTGAATCCTAAAAACAAAAACAAAACAAAAAACAAAAAAAACAAAAAATCGATTTTGCCGATTATTGAATCGATTCGAGAATCGCGCGATGTATCGCGATATATCGCCGAATCGATTTTTTTTTTTTTTACACCCCTAAGCAACACCGCGTTTGCGTGACGTTTTTGGAATGTATTAACCTGAGAGAGAGAGAGAGAGAGAGAGAGAGAGAGAGAGAGAGAGAGAGAGAGAGGGGGGGGGGGGGATTTTCTTTGTAGGACACAAAAACGTAACCCGGGCTGATCGGCAATGGCGGGGAGGCATTTTACGAACAATTTTACGTGCCAGATGCATACTGCATACGCCCACGCCAACCTCTGAAAATATGTTTTTAAAAAACGATCGCACCCAATAATTTGTACTTTATGAATGAATGACGCCGTTGTCGTCCTCTCTGCTCTGTACAGCTTAATGGCGCTCTAAACGCTTACTCTCGGTCCAACCTCGCTTTCTGATAATGTCATCTTTCTCGCAACTGTTACTATAACAACCATGTTCTTGGCGGAAATCCATTGCCATGTGTGGTAAATCAGGTGCAAATTTGCTCCAAGCTGTCAGTTTTGTGGACGCGTATATGATTAGAGCAACATCCTTAGTGAATAGGTGGGTAACTGGGTGCAGACTGCGGGTGCAGTTGTGGTGCAATATTTCGTGCTATTACCGGACGCAGCGCATTCTTAGTGAATATACCCCTCAGACTACAGCGAATGTTATGACAAAGGCTACATGATGTGACAACAGTGAATTGAAAGACAAAAAGAATTAAGTAAACTAAAATTAAACAAACTGACGAGACATACGAGGCACTTCCTGGACATCACATGATGACACAAAGAATGGCGCTAACGAGAAGAGGTGGAGACTAAAACAAGAAGACAACATGAACCAGGAATGCAGGAAAACTAGCTCTAACATGAAACAAAACTAAATAAAAGTCAACCAAAACACAGATCAGATCATGATATGTCTGAAATGCAGATAAACAAGTTTAAACACCGAGAAGAAAGAAAACAAATAATACAAATATTTAAAACATGCCATTTAGCAGTTCACCTGCACTGATTCTTTCCCACATCGTTTCAGTACAGTACAGTTTCAATAATCTGTACACCTAATTTATCATATTTAGACCATGCTTAACTGTTTTTTGTTGTTTTTTTTTTGTTTTTGTTTTTTAGTGCAGTGTATATACCCTTGATCGTCTTGTTTCACAATTCAATTGTCTCACGAACAAAAGTATTGAAATCGTGTCACTTGAGCCATATTGTGTGAATCCAGCCTTTTTGACTTGAAGATAATTGACTGGAAAAATAGAGTAAGTTTATCTGAATTTACCCGAATTTACCACAACTTAGCACAGTGGTTCTTAACCTGGGTTCGGTCAAATCCCAGGGTTTCGATGAGTCAGTCTCAGGAGTTTGGCAGAGGTTAAATAAGGCCCCGTTTACATGAAAACCCGATTCTACGGAGCCCCTAAAGTGACATGGGGAAAAAGGAAAAAATTAAATATGTTTCTTGTCCGGACGAGAAAATTATTCATATATATATATATATATATATATATATATATATATATATATATATATATATATATATATATATATATATATACTAGGGGTGTTAAAAAAAATCGATTCGGCGTTATATCGCGATACTACATTGCGCGATTCTCGAATCGATTCAATAATCGGCAGAATCGATTTTTTTTTATTTATTTTTTTTAGGATTCACACCTTGAGCATGGAAGAATGTTATATGAACGGAACATTAAGCCTTAATATTTTATTTTAATGCTGTTCAAACATGAAACAGATTACAACCTCTATAAGACTGAAATTTCAGATAAATCAATAATACATTTTCATATAAATCTTACACTCTACAAGCTTACTGATTAGTATTTTCTAAATTTGAATGAAAAAAAATCGCAACAATCGACTTATAAATTCGTATCGGGATTAATCTGTATCGAATCGAATCGTGACCTGTGAATCGTGATACGAATCGAATCGTCAGGTACTAGGCAATTCACACCCCTAATATATACATATATATATATATATATATATATATATATATATATATATATATATATATATATATATATATATATATATAGAGAGAGAGAGAGAGAGAGAGAGAGATTTTTTTTCTTTCTCCCATGTCACTTTAGGGGCTCCGTACGTTTCAGTGTATTGTACAAGTTTCCTACAGTTTAGGTTGTTCGTCCACACAGTGGCTCGGATTCAGAGCTTGAATTAGATCACTTTTGAAACCAGGCTGGAGAGTGGAAAATTTTCAAAACGCACCCCGTAGGCTACGTTCCAATGTGGACACCATAGCAGGACAGACTGCGCACGCATCGCCAGTCTGTCAACAACAATGGCGGATAGCCGTGTTTTTGTCATTTTGCGCAACCTGCTTAGCTTGTTTCTGTACTGTCTCAAATGTTCTCTATTTTCGATACTGTAAATGTATAGGATTGAAACATTTCTTGGGAGGAACAATATGGCAGTCTTGCATCTTCAAAAGTGTTGGCCTATCGGCTATTAAGATCTGTGGTTTGTCTTCTTCGCTGATTCTTTTTCTACACTTTCCGTTAACGCCCTATGGCAGCGCTACAGGGCCACTCCTGACTTGGCATATAAATTACAGTCGTTAAACGTCCTAGGTGTCTTCATATGAGACGGTTCTGTCTGTACAAGATTTGTTTGAGAAAGGAAGCCGGCTTTGCCTCTGTGTAAACAGGGCCTAAGAGTAGGACAGACACCTGACTCAAATGATTCCTGATGATACATTGACTGCGGGCGATCACGCTGCATTGCTTGGCCTATCTGTGCTGCAGGGAATTTGGTGTGCTCAGTAGTCGACTTGTGGCCCTTGTGATCATCGTACATCGTGTGATTTCTTCATTATTGTAATCCCTCCACACTCACTACAGTATTATTGTACTGTCCCAGGGAAGGACAGGTGACCAAAAGAGTAAGGTCCCGAAACCTACACGCTCCTTCTGTTTTAGACCTCATGCACCATACCACCGTTTTGCAGAGACATGAACATGTTGACTTTTCTACCTCAAAAAGACCCAAAATCCGTCAGGATTATTTTACCTTTTTTGTTCTAGGTCCAGCTTTCTTATCCGCACAACCCTTTCACTGTAATCATGAAAGTCAAACCGGAATGGCTCGTAATGATCCTCACACCACCGCTTACATTTTCTGGCCAGGTTTTCATTCTGGATTGCCAACTCGATGTGGTTCTTATCTCTCAGATGAATAAGTGAATTGTAGCAATCTTCGTCTGGTAATACGACAATCAAATGGCTTATGAGTGAATCTCCAAAGACATTCAGAAGTTTTTTGATTTGAACCACAACCGCTTGATGGTTTGAGTTTTCAGGATTCATTGCCAAGATGAACAACTGAGGACCAGGATGGGAAAGAGCCATGAAGTCAATCGTCCGCTGGTCTGGGTAAGGGCATTCTTCAAAGAAATCCTTGGTGGTGATGATTTTAAATAAACTGTTTTCTTTCATGCTGAAGTCCTTTGATGTCATTCCATTCGTGTCTGACGATCCAAGGATCAATTTTTCAACTTGGATCTTTGATGCCATGTTCGTTCCGAAGATTGCAATCGTTAACATGCCTGGATACGCTGTTGAAACATAAAAAAAACATAAAAAAACGCATATAAATTTATCACGCAACCAGAACAGAGCAGGCCCAAATTAAATAAATTAATGAGTTAATAGCCAAGCACTGTAAACATATTTATGATTTAATCTCTTCATGTCTTGTGGTGATGTTTTCCAAAACCCCCAGCCCCCCGGTCTGTATTTTGCCATTTTGTGTTTGTTTTGTAAACAGCGGGACGTTTCTCTGGAAAGTGTTTATACCCCTCCAGCCAATCGCAGAGCGGGCGGTGGCGTGTCGCAAATGGGGCCGGGCGAATTTGTCGGCTGCGTGACGTCACTCCCGCGGCAATTTGACAGCACGCACGGATTTTTTTTTCACTCACTCATTCACACATGTAGGCTTCTGTGAGTGAGTGAGTGAGTGAGTGAGTGAGTGAGTGAGTGAGTGAGTGAGTGAGTGAGTGAGTGAGTGAGTGAGTGAAAAAAATAAATAATCCGTGCGTGCTGTCAAATTGCTGCAGGAGTGACGTCACGCAGCCGACAAATTCGCCCGGCCCCGTTTGCGACACGCCACCCCCCCCCCCACTCTGCGATTGGCTGGAGGGGTGTCAACACTGTCTTTCCACAGAAACATCCTGCTGTTTACAAAACAAACACAAAATGGCCAAATACAGGCTGGGGGGTGGGGGTTTCGGAAAAAAATCACCACCAGACATTAAGATGAGCTCATAACTGTAAATTGAGAAGTAGTGTGTTTGTTTAAATCTTCTATTTAAAAAGCGCCTTTTCCTGAGTGAAAACGCCAGACCGGGCCTTTAATAGTTACATTCAGTAGATACCGACCACCCTTAACATAAAAATGACATCTGGTTCTGTCAACAGTGTCATTTATGAACAAGGTTTATTTTTATTTAAAATAATATATATTTATTAAAAAATACTACGGTCTGAAGCCAGCTGGGATAGGCTTCAGCACCCCCTGCGACCCTTGGGAGGAAAAGAAAATGGATGGATGGATAGTATATTTATTACAAAATAAATAAATAAAATGCTTGACCTATTCCAACACATTTGAATCGAATGACAAGGATCATTATCAGGATTCTGCAGAGTTTACTGATGAGCTGATCCTTTGAATCAGGTGTATTGGAAGTGGGAAAGCTCTAAACCATGCAGGACTGGAGTTTGAGACCTATGCTTCCAAGCCAAAAAACAGGTTATCAAGAGTTCATTATTAACAATTTCAACGGAGTCCATTATGTATCTAACCTAACCTGTTTTTCTGGACCATGATTTAAATCAAATATGCAGCTGCTGCAGCACTTTGAAGCGTGTTTTTTTTTTTTTTCACTACAAAGCTATCCACAAGTTCCGCAACTTGGCACACGTTTGTTGCACTGTCCATTCACCCTGGACAACTGATGCCCGCATGAAAAAGGTTCAGTATTGTCTATAGTTGCCACAGGATGGCAGCAAAGCCCCATTTGGGCTCTGGCCTGTACAATAGAAGCCCCTCACTACCCTGACTTCATCATAGTAAATTAATTTGCACCAAGGTGGCACAAGATCACCAAGACACCAAAACAATAATGCCATATTATACATACCTATATGGACTGAGTGCAAAAGCAACAAATAGTTTTTCAATGAATGTTTATCTCTTGTACATGTTTTTAGAACACAGCAGATTTAAAAATGAAATGACAGCACTAGAATCTTTCTGGATTTATTATTATTGTTTTGCTGTTTTGTGCTTTAATACAAAAAAATAGTGAAGGAGAATATACTATGGTAGGTTGATAAATGATAAAAGCGAGTTTACTTACGAGGTGGCGCGCTGTTATTCATCTTGGCTGTTGTTTGCGGTATATGAAATTAGACTGTTAGACTAGAATGCTGTTATAGTCCAACCCAGTGGGTGGAGTAATGAACGAGGAACTAAAGGTGAGTTCTTTTGTTTTTTTAGACTCCGTCAGAAATTTAGAGTGAGATATAGTGCCCTCAACAATCAACCTGTACAAATGTAGTTGTGAAGTGGTTTTACAAGACTTTCTACACTCTTTTGTTATTACTGTAACAGATTCGAGTATATTTCTTTCACAAGGTGAGCCCTTGAGAATTTTGATGAATGGGAAGAGTTGAGTCGGAGTCATCGCCATGAAAAACACACGCACGCACACGCATCCACACACACGGTGACAGTACAGTACTGCGAGACAAAACAAGTTAGTTGACGCTATTGTTGATGTCAGGAGAAGGGTCACAGAATGGATCCATACTCAGGCGAGTAAGGCACAACGTTGATTTTCCTCAACCCTGCTTCAATTCTGACACAGGTAAGGAACTGAAAAGAAAAAGAACCTGAACCCATCTAAAGGAAGACCTGTGTTGGACCAGGTTAGGAGGATGAGCTGATTCTTCAAAGTGACTTGTCAGAGGTCTCTTCAGGTCTGTCATATGCACTTTAATACACTTTAATTACCTGTGACCTTTTTTTCTTTTCTTTTTTCTTTTGCAGACAATACAAACATGCCACTGTAGTTATTTGAGGGGTTAGGCTTGAAATTAAACGGGCACAAAATGAAAACCTGATTGTTTGACTGTGTGTGTTTGTTAACTCTGAACTCCTGAAATGTCTACAGTCTCTTTAATTTGAGGCAGGTTGTGTCAAACTCATATTAGCTCAGGGGCCGTATGGAGGAAAATATATTACTAAGTGGGCCGAATCGTAAAATAATGGTATATAACTTAAAAACAATTGCCGTCAATTATCCGCAGATTTTTGCGATTTTTGGGCCAGCCCTAAATTACGGAGCTCAACTGTAATCTATTGTCTAAAAAAAAAACAAAAAAAACAAAAACAAAACATGAATGCAAATGAAACGAGAATGCATTGTGTGGCACAGTTACTTTACAAAGTCATCTTGCGGGCCGGAATAAACCCCTTTGCGGGCCTGATCCGGCCCGCGGGCCGTATGTTTGACACCACTGATTTAAGGTAAAGAAATCCATATAGTGAAGCAGACTGTTATAGTCACAGGGTTGCATCTTAGCTTTTACAAGTGTCCATGGAGTGCCATAGTTAATTTTCAAAGCTGGTTGCTGAAGTCCGTTTAGTCCAGCTGGTTTCATTAATGTTATGAAATCTGATCAGACTGAATGTGAGAAAAGTCCACCCAGTGGGTGGAGTGCTGGAGAAGGACGTGGACCAAAAATGAAAGTGAGCTGCGTTTATTTTCACTATCATTAGAGAGTCAGCGCAAGATGGGTGCTCCACACTCGATCCCGAAAGGTGAAATTGAGAATGTTCATTACTTTTTGCACTCCTTTTGATATACTGATAGTCATCCTGTATATTTCTGTCATCAGGTGAGCCCCTGAGAATTGTGATGATTGGGAAGACTGGAGTTGGAAAGAGTGCTGTTGGTAACACCATCGTTGGGAAAAAAGTGTTTATTTCTGCAGTGAGTGCACAGTCGGTGACTGAGCACTGTGAGACAGCAAGAGTCACGTGTCGGAGAAAGATACAGGTTGTCGATACCCCCGGGATTTTGGATACAGCTGCAAATCCTGAAAATATCAAAAAAGAGATTGCAAAATGCATCCAAATGACCTCTCCCGGCCCACACGCCTTCCTGCTGGTCTTGCAGGTTGGCAGGTTTACGGAAGAAGAAGAGAAGAGCGTGCAAGCTCTGGAGAAACTGTTTGGTCCTGAGGCATCCCGCTACATGATTGTTCTATTCACACGTGGCGATGAGCTAAAAGGAAAAACCATACAGCAGTATGTTAAAGATGGCCATCCAAATCTCCAAGAGGTGATCAAGAGATGCTGGAGTCGCTACCATGTCTTTAACAATAAGAAAAAGTTCAAGAAAGCTCAGGTGGTGCAGCTGATTCAGAAGATCGACGACATGGTGGCGGCGAACGGGGGCCAACACTTCACTGAAGCGATGTTTGTGGATGCAGAAGAAACAATCAAGAAGCTGAATCTCGACAGAGATGTTGCAAAAGGGCAACCTTACAATTTCTCTTTCATGGGGGAACTGTTGCAAAGAATCTATGAGTTTCAAGCCGTACTCGACCAAGGACAAAGAAGTGGTGGTCCTGGCTATGAGATATAAAGATATCACTGGCTGGGCTATCTGACCAGTTTCTTTATTTTTTCACTTTTAGTTTTTATTTTCTCTCTCAAAGCTGAGTGTGCAGAGCTACCATGGAATTCAGAATCTATCTACTTGTATATCCAAATGATTCTACTATATTCTTCATCTCTCATCCATTTATCAGCTGAAATGCTTATGGTTGGTGCCCCGAGTATCGGACTGAGAAATCACAATAGTTGGGTAAAGCATGTGTTGGAGCCAAATTTCAGTGTTCTTTGTTTTCTTTCTTTTTTGTGTGGCTGCTGGTGCTGGGTTCTGCCACATGGTGGCGCATGTGCCCCTAGGAAATAATTAAATGGAGGTTTTGATAATGACGGGCAGGTGTGGGTGGAACGGTGGAAGGCAAACAGTTTTTTTACTTAAATATAAAGTCTCTTTCCTATAAGACTCTATATTTGTGTGGGGTGAACCGGCTACAACTCTCCGGACGTTGTCGTTGGACGTGGACATGTACTTGGAAAGGTTCGTGTGGTGTTTTTGAACATTGGACTATTGGCATTAAATTGTGTTGACCACACAACGAAACAAGTTTTGGATTTTGCATTTTTTTAGCATTTTTTTTTTTTTAATTCCTGGTCGAATGGTAACCAATTACTGCAGTGTTGCTTGCAGTGTTGCCACAGTTACCTTGAAAAAGTAACTTAGTTACTTTACTGATTACTTGGTTTTAAAAGTAACTAAATTGCGTTACTGATTACTTGATTTTAAAAGTAACTAAGTTAGATTAAAAGTTACTTTTTTAGTTACTTTCAGCAGCTGCCGATAACACCATCTCAACATAAAAATAATGCAGTAGAAACGGAGTTCCAAATACTTTATTGAAAGTGCATTTTTAACATGAAAATAAAGGTGTTTTTTTTTTATGAAAAACAAAATAGGCAGTCTCTCTTGACTTCTTGTAACGTAAATACTTTTTATAAAATAAAAATCTATCCAGGTTGAAAATGAAAATCCCCTAAATTCCTCTATAGTTTGTTTGTTCCGCTATTCCAGTGTGTACACATGTATCAGTTTAAATATTTATTAGTAGTTATTGACAGTTATAATTGTTTTTTGGTTTGTTTGTTTTTTCTCTTCAAAATAAGGATCAGGAAAACAAAAGGTTGATAATTTAATGTTAAATATATTTAACCTTTAGACAGACACCAACACAATTAAACAGAATATGTGCACATTGTGAAGTATTTCAGAAACATAAATTTAAGACATGAAATAAACCTACCGTCCAGCTAAGAGAAATATGAAGCCACCTTATGTACCTTTCTGTATGTGGCCCTCAAATGAAAACGTTTGGACACCCCTGATCTATATCATAAAATGTAGTTTAGACTGCCTAATACGTAGGCTTCCATTTCCGGTTTCTTTACTAGCAATGAGACTCCTTGTGTTTCACTGAAGGTTTCATGTTTCAGGTTTCAGTGTTTCATCTGCCCATACATGCTGGCTCTTACCTGCTACTTTTCTGTTTCGAACTGCAATGTTACAAAATTTAAGGTCATCTACCAATTACTTGATGATACATCTGCCTACTCCCCTAGCCAACCATTTTGGAATTTCCCACGCTGATTATTTTCTTGATTGTTGCACTTGATAGCCACAAAGTGGATTTCCCCTAACATTCTTGCATGCTTTACCTAAGCTGGGCACCTGCTATCAGTAAGTTGAGATAATACACAGGACTGGCTCATCTTTATTTTCCAATTCTTGAAAGGCAACATACCATCCTAGATCAGCACTTTGTTAAGCTGGTCTCACAACAACCCAACACATTCAAGCTTCCGTCTCAAAATGTTTCCAACTAAGGCCAAACTTGTTTAAACCGCTTTCCGTTTTTCTGCTGCATCTTCCTGGAATACTGTACAACAATCACTACAAAGTTCAACACAATTGCAACCTTTGAATAACGTGAGCAGAAAAATTTCACTTTTGAATGCAAGTTTAAAAATAATGTTTGCTCTTGACATGTTCTGGGCTCTCAGGCTGTGTTTTCAGGCATTGCCTGCATTTTTGTTTTGCATCAGCAGCCTGACCGCTGGGTGGCGCCATTATGACTCACACCTGCCACCCATTTGCAATCATCCATCCGTTATCTGTCGCTTATTCGGGGTCGGGTCGCGGGGGCAGCAGCTTTAGCAGGGACGGCCAAACTTCCCTCTTTCCAGGCACTTCAACCAGCTTCTCCCAAGGCCTTCCCAGACCAGTCGAGAGATGGTCTCTCCAGCATGTCCTGACTTAAAAGTTAAAAGCTGAATATGGAGTTAGAATCATGCCAAAACACCGTAAACACAAAAAAACGTGATCTACGTACACAAAACGTGATCTACGTACAAAAGAAGCATGTCTTCAATTACAACAACAACAACAAAAAATCTTTCAAGTGCAAAAACATGTTTTGCGTACGTAAAACGCAATTCTACAATTACGGATACAAGTTATGTGTCATTTGGCAAGGGGGGTGTAATGATAACAGCAAAAAAGCAACTGTTTAGTTGACTATAATTGGTTGGTGTATTATTGTAATATCCAGACAGCAGAGGGCGCGTGTGAGCCGGGAAACAGATCAACAGGAGAGAGCGAGGAAATGCAACCACGCTGCAATTGCATTCATGTCTGTACATCTGTCTGTGAAGCCAGTTGAAATATAAAATAATTTCTTCCTCAAGCAAAGGTTTGGTTTATTAAGAACCCACAAAGAAAACGATACGGGGGGCTAAAGACTCGGTTCCCATCGTTCACATTGAAGAGCCGTTCAAAAGACTCGATTCGTTCGTGACGACACATCACGAATGATTAGTTACATACAGCAATTTGCACGCATATTTTTCGTTGTTTTATTCTGTTTCAAATATACCCAGTAACAGTTTCTTATGTCTCTTAACGTCGTTATATTTGACAAAGTATCACTTCAGGTTTCTCTTTTTCTCAATAATGGCGATCTTGCAAGGTCGCTGTAAAAGCCTTCAGCCGGACGATAAAGGTCTGCTGTTACAAACAGTTGCTGTTATTTGAGGGGTGAAGAGTGATCGAATTTTGAAGAGCCAGCTCAGCAGGTTGCTACAAATGGTAAAATGACACTAAACAGGTTGAAGAAGAAGGATATTAATGTGCCCTTGCTGTTATTTGTGGGGTGAAGTTTAACAGGTTGAAGAGCCAGTTTAACAGGTTGTTTTAAAGAATATATAAGAAAAAAAAAGTCTACTTCTCTGTCAGAGAATCAGATCAAGATGTGCGCCTACTACTCACTACCTGATGGTGAAGTTGACAATTGTCTAGACTTTCTGCACTTTTCTCTCATTTGCATTATTCTCACAATGTAACCGAGTATATTTCTGTCAGCAGGTAATCCCCTGAGAATCGTGTTAATTGGAAAAACCGGAGCTGGAAAGAGTGCGGCGGCTAACACCATTATTGGCGAAAATGTATTCTCTTCTTCAACTGGTACACAGTCTGAAACGAAATACTGTGAGGCGGAGCTGGTCAAGTGCAAGCGACAGATTCAAGTCGTGGATACCCCCGGGGTTCTGAACACGTCTCGTGATCATGCGAGTATCAAACGAGAGATTGCGAAATGCATCCAGATGACGTCTCCCGGCCCCCACGCCTTCCTGCTGGTCTTGCAGATAGGCAGGTTTACGGAGGAGGAGGAAAAGAGCGTGGAAGCTTTGGAGAAATTATTTGGGCCTGAGGCATCACGCCACATGATTGTTTTATTCACATGTGGCGATGAGCTGAATGGACAAACCATACAGGAGTATGTGAAAAATTGTGATTCAAGACTCCGAAAGGTGATCAACAGATGTGGGGGCCGCTTCCATGTCCTCAACAACAAGGAAAGCATCAACAGAGCTCAGGTGGTGCAGCTGATTCAGAAGATCGATGACATGGTGGCAGCAAACGGGGGCAAAATCTTTACTAAAGAGATTTTTGTGGATGCAGAAGAGACAACCCAAAGGCTGAATCTTGACTGTCCTGCGGGTGTCCAGTTCGTATCTTTACCAACGCCACCTAATTTCGCTCTGCGTCGCTCAGAGGTGTCCAGTAGGGATGAGCAAGATCAGCATTTGCTGTTTTTATATATGTATCTGTTCAACTGTCTAAATTATCTGCATCTGTATTTGGAGGAGGCGAAGCCTAAACGATAAGTGGGCGTGGTTTAATAAAAAAAAAAAAAGGTAAAACTGAAAAAGAAAAGTTTTAAATTGATATGAATTGATTAAAGGGATACTTCACTTAGTTAGCCCATTATAGCAATAGAAAGTGAATATTTTGTCTATAATTAATTTGAGACTTTCATTATTTTTCCACAATTAGTACCTTCAAAAACACATTTTGCAACTTGCTGTCGACTGAAAATGACATCACAATGGCTCAGATAACCAATCACAGCTCACCCGTTTTCTAGGTTTGGTCATGTGACATTCAAAATGAGCTGTGATTGGTTACCTGAGCCCTTGTGATGTCATTTTCAGTCGACAGCAAGTTGCAAAATGTGAACATGGAAAATAATGAAAATATCAAATTTATTATGGGCAAAATATTAATGATTGACTGCCAAAAATGGCTAAATAAGTAAAGTATCCCTTTAAAAGTTGCTATATTTTTGGTTTATTTGAAAACTACTGACAAAACAGCCTGAACTTTTTTTTTTTTTTTTTTTTAAAGTCATGAATATTTTAAAGTTTGAATAAATATTTACCAAAAAGTCTGAAAATTCACTGTTTTTGATCACAATAGTAAAGAAACTATTTATAGAACAAGCTTTTTTTTTCTTTTTTTTTTTTTAACTTTCTTTAAAAAGTCAGCAAGTAAAATGACATAAAGCGTATGATAAAATAAGTTCAACGTTACTAATAGTACTAGAATGCACATTAACAAGATTTTCACCTTCACCGCTCACAAGTGGAGTTTCCATCAAATTGTTTTTAATTTTTTCAGCAAATTTAATGAAAATGCGCAAAACGGTTCAGGGTGTACCCCGCCTGCTGCCCATAGCCAGCTGGGATAGGGTCCAGCACCCTCCGCGACCCTTGTGAGGAGCAAGCAGCTCAGAAAATGGATGGATGTTTCCATAGACAAAATTAGCATTTTCTTTTTTCTATACACTTCAAACTCAATTCCCTCGAAGAGTAAAAACGTTTTTTTTGCGAATTTTGGGACCTTTTTCTAATTTCTAGCATTTCCATTCAATTTTATTTTCACATTTTGATAATTCAAATAAAACTGGGTGGATGGAAATCCCACTACTGACTCATCTTTATTTACAGTCTTGAAAGGCAACAACCCATCATCGATCAGCACTTTGTGAAACCAGTCACACAACAACCATGCAAAACATTCAAGTTCCTGCTCAAAATATCTCGAAAATAGAACTTGTTTAAACCACTGAGTTTTTCTGTGACATCATCCTGGAAAACTATTGCCACTACAAAAAAAAAAAAAAGCTTTTATTTTGCAGGAGAAAAAAAATAGAGAGAAAGAATGTACAGATTCAATGAACGAGCAGGTAAATGACCCATTCGTGAGCAGTCTCCTATCAAGCATCAACTCGATCCAATACATCAGGAGACGTGCAAGAGACACGTATACAATCTTAACAATGCATATTCCCATTTCAACAGTCTTTTCCATTTAAAAAAGAATAAAAAACACAAAACATAGGAGTCAATATAACAACACAAATTCAACAAGAGAAAATCTAAACACACAAACAGGACAACACAAAAACAAAATGGAAAAAAACAAAACAAAGGAACAGACCTTTTTGCCAGAGTGGACCACATTTATATATGTGCAGTTAAATGTTTGGCCACATGTGGCAGTAGCGATTCAAAATTTTATTTTCTGTATTGAGCAGCTTTAAGGCCACGGCAGTTATAGGACTGTTTTAAAGCCATGCATTTATCAATGTTAAAAAAAATAAATAAAAATCTTAATATTCTTATTAAATATTCTGTTTTAATTTACTGTAATATAACAACCAAGATATTTTATTTTACAGCTGTGTATATCTTATATTGTACTTCCATCCATCCATTTTCTTGACCGCTTATTCCTCACAAGGGTCGCGGGGGCTGCTGGCGCCTATCTCAGCTGGCTCTGGGCAGTAGGCGGGGGACACCCTGGACTGGTTGCCAACCAAATATTGTACTTTATGCTCTTTATGCACTAGAACTGATTCTCAAGTCAAATACAGTATTGATAATTCCAATACTTCAGTCATTAGAGTGGCAATGTACAATATGGAGAGAGGGGTGATTAGAGAAATGTCTATTTTGCCTGAAATTGCATAAATCAGGTAAATTCCTGGCAAATCAACTTCAACGGAATCGGGAAAAATCTCTTATAACGGCTATTAAAGATATAAATGGTGAATGCACACAATCACCAGAAGAAATTAACCATATTTTTTATAACTATTATCGAAATCTATACACAGAAATTAATAGACCTAACCCTGAATATATTGAGGAATTCCTAAACAGCTTAAATATACCTCAGTTATCTATTGAACATAAAGATATTCTCGATACCCCGCTTACTATAGATGAGTTGTATCGTGCTTTAGACAGTATGCCTAATGGCAGAGCACCTGGTCCAGACGGCTTTCCGGCTATATTTTTTAAACATTTCTGGTTAATGTTTGCTCCATTATTTCTAAGAGTAGTAACTGAAATTAAAAGTAAAGGTGATATACGTCAAGATATGAATATAGCAGCAATTAAACTTTTATTAAAGCCAGAAAAAGACCCTACCCTCCCGTCAAGTTACCGACCGATATCACTAATTAATACCGATATTAAAATTATCGCTAAGGCCTTGGCATCTCGATTAGAGACGGTAATCTCGACAATTATTCATAGTGATCAAACAGGTTTTATTAAAGGTCGTCATTCTACTAATAATATTAGGAGACTCTTTAACTTGATTAGTATGTCACAGCGGTATGATAAAAAGGCAGTTGTTATTTCGCTGGATGCAGAAAAAGCATTCGATAAAGTTAACTGGTCCTTCCTCTTTGCTGTCTTAAATAAATTCGGCTTCGGGGAGTCATTCATTCAATGGGTCTCAATATTATATGATTCTCCTAAAGCTACAGTTACTACTAATGGGATTACATCACAGAGTTTTACTTTACAAAGGGGAACAAGACAAGGGTGCCCAATTTCTCCTTTATTATTTGCTATATTTATTGAGCCGCTTGCATTAGCTATACGTCAGGATAGACGGATCCAAGGAATCCACTCCGGGACAATAGAACATAAAATTAATCTATATGCCGATGATATATTACTCTATTTAGAAGAACCTGCTATCTCGCTAGGGGAAGCATTTAAATTAATAACTAAATTCTCTCACTTATCAGATTACTCTATTAACTGGACAAAATCAACATTATTACCTATTACAGAAAATTCATGGAATCCTACAAGTCAGGATCCACACTACTCCTTTCCTACAGGTAATTTAAAATACTTAGGTGTTAAAATTTCACCTAAGTTAACTGAATTAACTTCTTTAAATTTTTCACCATTATTGGATAGTATCCGTAGTGACCTGGAACGCTGGAATAATCTTCCGATCTCTTTAATAGGACGGATAGCTACTATAAAAATGAAAGTTTTACCAAAGATTAATTATTTATTTTCAATGATTCCATTTAAACCTACGTCTAACTGGTTCCAATCGCTGGACTCTGCTATCATAAAATTCTATTGGAATAAAAAAAAAGCCAAAATTAGTCTATCTACTCTTCAGGAAAGTAAATCTAAAGGAGGTTTAGAGGCACCAAACTTTATGTACTATTATCTAGCTAATCAACTACAATATCTTGTGCTATGGACACAACCCAACAGAGATACTAACTGTTGGTTGGAATTGGAGCAGAAGGATTGTAATAATCTTAGACTGTCAGATTTACTCTTTATTACAAAATCAATAAGACGACATAATTGTTTTAAAAACCCAATGATAGCCGCCACCCTGACTGCCTGGTGGAAGGCATTAGAAATTACAAACTCCCAATTGGCGCCCTGTGGGCTCTCTCCCATTTGGCATAACCCCGACTTTCAACTTAATAATCAGTCGTTCCATTTAAGCCTATGGGAGCAGAAAGGAATTACACACCTTCATCATCTTTTCTCAGATAATAAGTTTATATCGTATACAAACTTGGTCCAGAAATATGAAATAAAAAAGGGAAATTTCTTACATTATCTGCAAGTTAAAAATATGGTTAAGAAACAAATCCCAACACTTCAAGATACGCTCCAACTGCCTGTCTTAGCTAAAGATATTATAAAGCTTTCTCCAACAACAATAAAGAAAATATCAAAAATATATAAGTTATTTTTATACACAAATAAAACGTATTTACCGACTTTAAAATGGGAAAAAGACTTGTCTATAGTTCCGGAACCAGACTTTTGGACCCAAATCTGTGAAAATGTATTTAAAATGACCAAACAGACAAATTTGCAACTTATCCAATATAAGATACTTCATAGAACATATATTACACAATATATGATGAAAAAAATGGGACTCTCTGACTCCGACATTTGTCTCCAGTGCTCACAAAACACTGCCGATACTTATCTTCATGCTTTATGGTCATGTACTCCAGTGCTGCATTTCTGGACTAAAATCTTGGAAAAGCTCGCTGATATATTAAACTGTAGGCTTCCTTTATCTCCAAGACTGTGTTTACTAGGTGACTTAACAATAACTGAGCGACCATGTAAACAATCTCAATCTATATTTATAGCCCTTACTATTGCTAAAAAAATAATCCTTGTCAATTGGAAAAATAAACAATCTCTAAATATCGACCACTGGTTAAACTTACTAATAAATTATATCTCAATGGAAAAAATCTCTGCCTTAAATAAAAATCAAGTATCAAGATTTAAACAAATATGGTCTATGTACATAGAATATTTTAATCTCAATTTGGCAACTTAATCCTGCCAAGATTCTGCCTGTTAACGAGAGCCACCACATCGTTACAACTTCTGTTTTCGCTGCTCCTGTATTTGGTATTTTGTATCTGATTGTTTTTATTTTTATATAGTCAGGAACCTAGTTGCTGCTAGTGGGCTCGAGCATACCACACTATACGACACTATACTCAATAACTCCTTAAGATCTATTTCTAGTGGGCACTAAGCATCAACACTTGGTGTTACTGCATGCTAATTAGTCAATTTTCTTGACGCCGTCCCCTGTGGTCGGGCGGGGGTGGTTCTGCCCCCCCCCCCCGTTGTCTGCTCGGTGGCGGTTGCGTCTTGGCCGCTCCCTGGGCCCCCTGTGGGGTGCGGTGTTGGGGTGCTTCCCCTGGTGCCCGGGGCGGTGCCGTCCCGGCGCGGTCCGCTGCTCCGTGCCCGGCGGCGCGGTTCGGGGTGGGTGGGCCTCCGGTGTGCCCCGTGGTTCCCTCTCCCCTCCCCCTTCCTCCCCCCCGTCGCCTCTCCCTCCTCGCCTCCTCCCGCCCATCCTCCTCTGCCTCCCGGTCCCTTTTCCCTTGTCGCCCTCCCTCCTCCTCTCCCCCCCCGCCTCCTGCCCTGCAGCCGCCCTTTCGCCTTCTTGTCGTCTTCTCCCCGCTTCCCCCGCCCCCCCCCCCCCCTTCCCTGTCTGCCCTGCGGCCCCTCCCCCTCCCTCTCCCTGGGCCTGGGGCTCCCTCCCCGGCCCGGGCGTCGGGCTCCGGGGGCCGGGCGAGGGTTTGGGGCCTGCCCCGCTCCGGTATAACTCCTGGTGCCCCGGGCGGGCCCCGGTGGCTGGTGGGCTGTCCGGTAGCCCTGCTGCGCTGGCTGCCCGCCCATTGTGGTGCCGGGTGGATGAGGTGGGGGGCGGCAGGGGGTGGGGGTGCTGGGGGGCGGGCGTGCCACCTACACCCGCCGGGTTGGGTGAGGCCCCGCTGGTCGCTCCTCTTACTCACTTCACTAGCTTGCACTATACACTTTGTAAATATACACATAGGGCACACAACACATTTCTTGGTGGGGTGGGGAAGGGTGGAAACACCGTCTTCACCCTTCAACTCCCCTCCAATTTTAATGCACCTCACGTCCAAGGGGAGGGGTGAGTTGGGGCGGGGAGCCATCAGAGGGGATGGACTGCAGTGCCTGGCAGCGCTGTGGTCCCCCCCATTTGTGTCCCTGCCCCACCACTTTGTCCCTCCATTCCCTTTTTTAATGCACCACACATATACATATTCATTTTTTGGGGGGGGATACGGGTGTGTCGGAGTAGGGGAAATTTTTTCCCTCTGCTCCGACTCACCTGCTCCCAATTTTAATGCACCACACGCACACACTTGTATATACACTGGGTGGGGCCACATTCACGGTGTAAGGGTAGAGCTCGCCAGTCGGCGAGCTGGCGGACTCAGTAACAGGGTTAGGTGTCACTTGTACTCTGGCGTGACGACCGGGGCCTCTCCCCACCGGGCTCGGTGTTCTGGTGTCCCGCCTTCTCCCCTGGTGCTTCCTCCTCTGCTTCCCCCCTCCCGCCGCGGTGCAAATCTCGCGCGGCTGGAGGTGGGGTGGGCACATCTTCCCTCTCTGCGCTGCTGCCCGGTGCCGGTTTCCGGGGGGGGGGTGGGGGGTTCTCGCGGGGGGCCGGGTTCGCGGGGGGGGGGGTGGCGGCCGTCGGGGGGGGGGCGGCTTGTTTGGGGGGGGGGTGGAGGTATGGGTGGGTGGGGGGTTGGGTGCTGGGGGTCGGGGTGTGTTCGGGGGTTTGGGGGTCGGGGGTGGTGGGGCCTGGGTCGTGGTGGATGGCGGGTTTGGGTGGGGTGCGGGGGGGTCGTGGGGGGATGGGGGCTGGGGACCGGTGGGGCGCTGTGGGGGCCCGCTGGGCCTCGTTCTGCGGCCTTGGGCTCGGGGGTGTGGGCCGGGGCTGGGGCGGGGGTGTTCCGGGTGTCTGGGTCGGCTCGCTGACCGGTGTCCGCTCGGGTGGCTTGGGGGTGGCCTTGGTGCTGCCGCGGCCTGGGGATTCCGGGGGGGGGTGCTCGCTTTGCTGGACCGCGGTTGACGGCTTCTCTCTTTGGTGGTGGTCCTTATGCATGCCAGATCCGTCGCACCAGCATCTACTGAAACTCAACAGAAGTACCCTCTCCCTCCCACAGCCCCTTGAATCAGTTGGTGCTGGTGTCTGTGGTTCTCACTTTTCTTTATCTATCCTTCCCTCCTTCCTCTCTTTAGTTTTTCCTCTGGTCACTTGAGATCTTAATTTATTAGAAGTATGAGGTTTCTGGGGTTGGCATAAGACTCCGGTTTTGTAACCACGCAGGAGGGGTCTTGTTGGTGCTGGACTTCACTTTGATGGATTGGATGTACTGGCTTCTATTGATCTCACTCTGCCTTATCGATCCTTCCCTCCTTCCTCTCTTTAGTTTTTCCTCTGGGCTCTTGAGATCTCGCTAAATTTGCTGGAATTTAGAGGCTTCCGGGGTTGGCGTAAGACTTTGATTTTGTAATCATGGGGAAGGCAGGAAGTGTTTGGTCGGTGCTGGATGTCACTTTGATTTACCTTTCTTTTCTCTTTATTTCTTTTTTTTCTGACCTTTTCTCTGGTCTCCTGACCATTTAAATCTCACGACTCTGGCAAGATTCTGAAGTACCTGGTTAAGGCGAAGGGTAATGGGATATTTATAAGGTTTTAGGTGAATGAATGAGTATAAATTTATACGTATTTGCACGCACGCACACGCACGCACGCAAACGCACGCAAACGCACACACGCAAACGCACGCACGCACGCAAACGCACGCACGCAAACGCACGCACACATACACACACACACAAAAAAAAAAAAAAAAAAAAAAAAAAAAAAAAAAAAAGGAAAAGAGCAATGATGACAAGACGTTGAATCGGTAAGACTACCGAATGAACAATTCTGAGCTCTTCAAAAAAAAAAAGGAAAAAAAAAAAAAAAAAAAAAAAAAAAAAAAAAAAAAAAAAAAAAGAAATGTCTATTTTCTTTGAAAACAAAAATAACTTTGTAAACCAACATCATATGTATGCAAGAAGTGAACACATTTGAAGGGTAATTAAATTACACAAGACTACAACTTTAACTTTCTTTTTATTATTATTATTATTATTTTATTTTTTTACCGGTAAATAAATAAAAATAAAATATTGAGAGAGCGCATCTTATCCCACAGTCTGGGGAAGACCTATAACATATAAATGTTTTTTTTTAATTTTTTTAATTGCAAACTCCCCAATTCAAGGATGAGTTTGACACGGCGGAAATACGTGGAGACTGCACCCACGCCACAATTATTTTCTGCCTTGTGGTTTGAGTTAAAAAATAAAAATAAAAAAAACGGTGATGATAATAATAAGAATGCGTTCAATGAAATGATTTCGACAATGATTCAGAGGAATAATATCCATTGTTCACATTATAAATGAAATATGTTCAGCTGTCTAACCTGCACCGATCTGCCTAGACCGGTCTGCCAAATTGGACAAAACGTGTAGAGAACATCAGGACCTGAAGATAACCTAAAATAGAGCCCACAATGTCACTGCAGACCAGGGGTGTTCAAATTTGGTCCTTGAGGGGCGGAGTCCTGCATTTTTTTTTTTTAGACATTTCCCTCCTCCAACGCACCTGATTCCTATGATCAGGATTGTTATCAGGCTTCTGCAGAGCTTGCTAATGAGCTGATCAAATGAATCAGGTGTGTTGGGAGGGGGGGGGACATTTTGATACATGCATGACAGTGGTCCTTGACGACCATTTAGTCTTAAGTTAACCTGTTGTACATGTCTTTGGACTGTGAAGAAAGCGGACCTGAGGGAAACCCAGGCAATCACAAGGGGAACGTGTAAATTCCTCAAGCTAACCACAAAATTAAAAATTAATAACTCAGGATGTAGATGATGTATATGCACTGTGAAAATAAAGTTCTCAATGCCACACCTTAGACTCAGAATAGTCTTCATTTAACCTGCCATACATGTTTTTGGACTGTGAGGGGAAACCCGTGGAAAACCCCAGCAATCACATATCCAAACTCCACATATGAGTGCTTCAACTGATAAAACTAAACAACTCAGAACAATAAAATTACATTTCAAACTTACATCACAAGCTGTTGTGCGGAACTGATAGAAATACAGTGTTGCCTCGTTTTCCGCTGGGGTTAGGTTAAAAAAAATACCCGCAATAAATGAAATCTGCGAAGCAGCTAGCTTTATGTTTTACATTTACTATAAATGTTTTAAGGCTCTAAACCTTAAAACTCTAAAACGCCGTTTATAAGCATTTACTTTTTCTCACATTTATCTCTTGTTTAAACATTTTAAATGTTCAAAAATGCATAAATTTTATATAATAGGTACATTACTTAGTTCAGGGTGTACCCCGCGCCTACTTCCCGAAGCCAGCTGTGATAGGCTCCAGCACCCCCGCGACCCTTGTGAGGAGCAAACGGTTAAGAAAATGGATGGATGGAGGGTACATTACTGTAAAAAAAATAATAAAATGCAGAATTTCACTAAAAAAAAATCTGCAATACAGCGAGACCGTGAAAAGTGAACCACATGATAGCGAGTGAACACTATACAATAGTTTTTTTCGTTTTTGTTTGTTTGTTTTTCGTTTATGTTGGAGCTTCTAGCCATGTTAACATGTTAACAAGCTGATCCATGGACATTCAAGATAAACTGAGCGAAGAGCGCGCTGACATTAGTCTGGGATTGATGGTTATGAATGGATATGAAACAGTGACTATCATAAACAATGTATATGACTGATGCGAAAAATAAGAATCGATGGGGACGGGTTACTAATAAGTCAGCAGCTTCTACCCGTCAGCCCTTCTTTCGGATGTCAATGTTGCAAATGATTTGATGTGATCGATGTAACCTGTAATAATTGTGTCCGAAAGGGGAAAAAAATGAATAAAACAAAACAACTCAACTCAACTTTATTTATAAAGCGCTTTAAGAACAGGCATTGCTGTATACAAAGTGCTGTACATAAACATAAATATCGGTTGTGCAGTAAAGAATAAGATAACAAAACAAGAACAAAGAAAACATTTTGAAGTGCGTATACAAGTTTGTTTGTTTTTTTACAAGCAAATACATTTAGTGAATAAATAAATAAATAAATTGCATAAATAAGGAGACTAAACATCAAATTCATACACACCACAAAACACCAAGAACAAGTCTCATGGTGAGCCAAAAGCCAAAGACTACAGATGTGTTTTAAGACGCATTTTAAAAGAGGTTAAAGAGGGGGGTTGCCTAATATTTAGTGGAAGGTCGTTCCAAAGGGAGGGACCGGCAACAGCAAAGGCTCGATTTCCTCTAAGCCTCCGCTTAGCCTTCGGTACCTCCAATTGAGTCTGGTCTGCTGACCTGAGGCACCGGGCAGGTGTGTAGGGGTGCAAGAGCTCAACGAGATAAGGTGGGGCAAGACCATTTAGAGATTTGAAAGCAAATAGAAGAATCTTAAAGTGGATTCTAAATTCCACGGGAAGCCAGTGAAGAGAAGCCAGGATAGGGGTTATGTGTTCCCTCTTACAGGCACCAGTAAGGAGACGAGCAGCAGCATTTTGGACAAGCTGGAGACGCTGCAGGGAGGACTGGCTGATCCCAAAATAAAGTGCATTACAATAATCCAGCCGAGATGTAACAAAAGCATGGATTACCATTTCTAAGTGCTGCTGAGATAGGAGATTTTTTACCTTAGCCAGCTGTCTAAGTTGAAAAAAGCTGGATTTGACAGCAGCGGCAATTTGCCGGTCCAGTCTAAAGTCACTGTCCATCTTGACACCCAGGTTTGAGGCTGTTGGCTTGAGATAGTGTGCCAGAGGACCCAAGTCGGCAGGATGAGAAGAGCCGCTGGGACCAAAGACCATAACTTCTGCTTTCTTCTCATTGACGTTCAAGAAATTTAAAGCCATCCAGGCTTTGATTTACAAAAGAGGCCTCATTGAGAAAGCGTCCTTTTTACTAAGTGGGACATAGATCTGACTGCATAGCAATGAAAAGAAATTCCACGTTTTCTAAGGATTGAGCCCAAGGGCAGTAAATATAATGAGAACAGGAGGGGCCCCAATCATAATGCATTTCCTAGCTCCTTCCCCTAACCCCAACCATCAAAAATGATTGCCTACCCCCATTCATTACCCTAACCTCAAATATAACCCAATTGAAACCTAAACTGTAAAACCAAGTCTTTACCCTCAAAAAGAGGTCTAAACTTGTGGGGCCCAGCAAAATGACCCCACAAGGACGGGTGGGCCCCACAAATCAGTGAAATCCCGGAAAGTTGGCCCCACCATGTAACAAAACAAGACCAGACACACACTGAGTACCTATAACCTTCCATATATATTAGGGGTGTAAAAAAAAAAAAAAAAAATCGATTCGGCGATATATCGCGATACTACATCGCGCGATTCTCGAATCGATTCAATAAAAAAAAAAAATCAATTTTTTTTGTTTTGTTTTGTTTTTTTTGTTTTTTTTTTTTTAAAGAGCTCAGAATTGTTCATTCGGTAGTCTTACCGATTCAACTTCTTATCATCATTGCCTTTTTTGTGTGTGTGTGTGTGAATCGATTTTTAAACTTCCGTTTTTAATGGAAAAAATATTCAACAAAACGTCTGACTTCGGGTTAGGATTCACACCTTGAGCATGGAAGAATGTTATATGAACGGAACATTAAGCCTTAATATTTTATTTTAATGCTGTTCAAACATGAAACAGATTACAACCTCTATAAGACTGAAATTTCAGATAAATAAATAATACATTTTCATAGAAATCTTACACTCTACAAGCTTACTGATTAGTATTTTCTAAATTTGAATGAAAAAAAATCGCAACAATCGACTTATAAATTCTTATCGGGATTAATCGGTATCGAATCGAATCGTGACCTGTGAATCGTGATACGAATCGAATCGTCAGGTACTAGGCAATTCACACCCCTAATATATATATATATATTTTTAGGTCTATTGCAGACACTACAAACATGTGCCATTGCTGTTATTTGAGAGGTGAAGAGTGATATACTGTCATTTTGAAGAGCCAGTTCAACAAGTTGCTTTAATTAAAGACGGGAGCAGGTTGATATAGGCCACAGGGTGTGGAATGCTGAAGAACGATGCAAACAAAAGAAACGTGTGATTACTGTAATTTGAGGGGTGATATCAGAGGAATATAATTTTGACGGTGATCAGGAAGAGCCAGTTTAGCAAGTCGCTTTAAAGACTGAAGTAGACTGAATATAAAAGCCAGCTTCTCTGTCAGAGCATCAGATGAAGATGGGAGGACACTACTCAATCCCTGATGGTGAAGTTGACCATTTTTCTCGACTTTCTGCATGTTTTGTTATTTCTCACAATTTAACTGAGTATATTTATGTCAGCAGGTGGTCCCCTGAGGATCGTGATGATTGGGCGAACTGGAGTCGGAAAGAGTGCGGTCGGGAACACGATCGTAGGTAGAAAAGTCTTCCACTCTTACGCGGCAGCACAGTCTATAACGGAACACTGTGAGATTGAGCGGGTCAAGTGTCAGCGAAAGATTCATATCGTGGATACCCCCGGGATTATGGACACGTCTAAAGATCCTGAAGATGTCAAAAGAGAAATTGCCAAATGCATCCAGATGACATCTCCCGGCCCCCACGCCTTCCTGTTGGTCTTGCAGTTAGGAAGGTTTACAGATGAAGAAGAAAATAGCGTGGAAGCTTTGGAGAAATTATTTGGTCCTGAGGCATCACTCTACACGATCGTTTTATTCACACGTGGAGACGAGCTTAAAGGAAGAAACATACAGGAATATGTAACAAATGCCCATCCAAAACTCCGAAAGCTTATCCTCAGATGCGGTGGCCGCTACCATGTCTTCAACAATAAGGAAAAGCAGAACAAAGCTCAGGTGGTGCAGCTGATGAAGAAGATCGATGACATGGTGGCAGCAAACGGGGGCCAACACTTTACGGAAGAGATGTTTGAGGAGGCAGAAGAGACAATCATGAAGCTGAACCTCGACAGAGATGTTGCAGACGGGCAACCTTACAACTTCGCTTTCATGGGGCAACTGTTGCAGAGAATCAACGAAATGCAACACATGTTTGTCTTGCTACGAAATGTAACCTTATGTGCGCAACCATCCTTCAAGGGCAAACGCCCAGTTAGGAGCCCGTCTTCATTACAAGCATGTTGAGCAATATGATCAAAATACAGTATGTTTAATTAACAAGATGAATCATAAAAATGTATACTAACAAATACCACCATACTAATCAAACATTGACGTAAACCAATTATGGTTTGTCATATAGTTTACATGATGTAGCATATTGATTTTCGACGAATGAAAAATTGAGTTACCGGTATTTCAATTTGACAAGTCAAGACATTGCAAGACTCATTTGTTCATTGTAATAAAAAGTCTTCTAGCATGTTTCTGTCTTTTTTACTTTGGTGTGGTTTTCATTTTGTGGTTGCTCAGAAGAACAGGTCAGTATAGTCTCCATCCACCAATCCGTCGACATCACTGCGGTTGCACTTTTTTTCTTTTTTTTCCATTCGCTGTGGTGTTGACTTAAAAGTCAAATACAAATAAATAGATCACAAAAATGTAGACTGTAAAATCATTGTTTTTCATTCGCTGCGGTGTTGACTTAAAAGTCAAATACAAATAAATAGATAACAACTGTAAAATCATTGTCATTGTAATTACCTTAATATTGAACATGGAAATTTTAATTTAAAAAAAAAATTAAGACATAAGGAACAGTGCGTATGAATTGGCATTTACATATAAACACACCAGATCAGATGATTTTGATCCTCATACAAATTCAATTTAAAAATGGGGTAAGGCAAGACATATACAATACAATTAGATAGATACAAGTCACCATTGTATCTATTCATTTGTTCACAAGGAATAAGTCCTCATCAGTTGACAGGTGTGTAAGTAGATGGGAGAGCAATAAAGTTTTTTTTGACCGCCTCAGTCGCAAGATGTATTAGTATGAAAGGTTCAAACGTCCACACAAGACTTAAAAGTCAAAAACAAATAAATAGATCGCAAAATTTTAGACTGTAAAATCATTGTCATTGTAATAACCTTAATATTGAACATGGGAAATGTAATAAAAAAAAAATGAAGACATATAAGGAACAGTGCATATGAATGGGCATTTATTTACATATAAACATGAGATTATGACGATCAGATAATTTTGATCTACATACAAAAGTAGATCATATGAAACTTCATTAATCACTCTTATTTTCACGAGCACACTTGTGCCTCTTTAACCTGGCAATAGCCAGATTGATTTTGCGCTTCACTCAAGGGAGTTCTCCACAATATCAATACGAACATCTCATCAGCTAGAAGCGCACGAAGAGTCTCTCGCTGTTCAAAACAGAACAGCGTCCATTCCTCTATGTTAGGTTTGTTTGTTTGACACGGAGTCGGTGCTGGCTTCCTGGTTTCGTCAAAGTTGCATGGCCCGCTCCAAACACAAGGTCGCTCTATGATTGGTCCGAACCACCAGTGGTTTGGATCGGTGGAAATCAACGGGCTCGGTACAAGTGTGTAAACTCAGAAATATCGCAAGAATTCATCTTGCAAGAGCAATGTTAGTGCCTCTTAGCTTTGGCCTGAATTGGGAATCTTTGAGCGCAAACTGAGCAGGAAAAGGGTTTCTCACCAGTGTGTTTTCTTGTCTTTTGAAGCTTTCATTCAGAGCAAATTTTTTGAAAAAACAAAACAAAACCAAAACCCCCGTGAGTCATTACCTTATCGTGGTGGGGGGGTTTGTGTGTCCCAATGATCCTAGGAGCTATGTTGTCTGGGGCTTTATGCCCCTGGCAGGGTCACCCATGGCAAACAGGTCCTAGGTGAGGGGCCAGACAAAACATGACTCAATGACCTCTTATGATGACTACAAATATTGGATCACGGTTTCCCTTGCCCGGACGTGGGTCACCGGGGCCCCCCTCTGGAGTCAGGCCTGGAGGCGGGGCTCGAAGGCGAGCGTCTAGTGGCCGGGCCTTCACCCATGGGGCCCGAACGGGCATAGCCCGAAAAGGCATCGTGGGTCCCCCTTCCTATGGGCTCACCGCCTGTAGGAGGGGCCAAAGAGGTCGGGTGCATAGCGAGCTGGGTGGTGGCCAAAGGCGGGAGCTTTGGAGGTCCGATCCCCGGCTACAGAAGCTAGCTCTTGGGACATGGAATGTCACCTCTCTGGCAGGGAAGGAGCCCGAGCTGGTGTGTGAGGCAGAGAAATTCCGACTAGATATAGTCGGACTCTCCTCCACACACGGCTTGGGCTCTGGTACCAATCCTCTCGAGAGGGGTTGGACTCTCTTCCACTCTGGAGTTGCACACGGTGAGAGGCGCAGAGCAGGTGTGGGCATACTTATTGCCCCCCGGCTTGGCGCCTGTACGTTGGGGTTCACCCCGGTAGACGAGAGGGTAGCCTCCCTCCGCCTTCGGGTGGGGGGACGGGTCCTGACTGGTGTTTGTGCATATGCACCAAACAGCAGTTCAGGGTACCCACCCTTTTTGGAGTCCTTGGAGGGTGTGCTGGAGAGCGCTCCCCCTGGGGACTCCCTCGTCCTGCTGGGGGACTTCAACGCTCACGTGGGCAATGACAGTGAGACCTGGAAGGGCGTGATTGGGAGGAACGGCCCCCCTGATCGGAACCCGAGCGGTGTTCTGTTATTGGACTTCTGTGCTCGCCACGGATTGTCCATAACGAACACCATGTTCAAGCATAAGGGTGTCCATATGTGCACTTGGCACCAGGACACCCTAGGCCGCAGTTCGATGATCGACTTTGTAGTTGTGTCATCGGATTTGCGGCCGCATGTTTTGGACACTCGGGTGAAGAGAGGGGCGGAGCTGTCAACTGATCACTACCTGGTGGTGTGTTGGCTCCGATGGTGGGGGAAGATGGCGGTCTGACCTGGCAGACCCAAACGTATTGTGAGGGTTTGCTGGGAACGTCTGGCGGAATCCCCTGTCAGAAAGAGTTTCAACGCCCACCTCCGGCAGAACTTCTCGCTTGTCCCGGGGGAGGCGGGGGACATTGAGTCCGAATGGGCTATGTTCCGCGCCTCCATTGTTGAGGCGGCTGATCGGAGCTATGGCCGTAAGATGGTCGGTAGAGGTGTGCAAAATTTCCGATTCTTAGATTATTCACGATTCGGCCGTGGAACAATCGAGAACGATTCACAAACGTCCAAATTCCGATTATATAAATATGCCAAGGGAAGCGAAACGAGCGAAAAGTACGCGGAACTGAAACGCAGTAGCGCGCGCGGTCTTCGGGACGCTTAATGGGACGGACCGAGAGTACACATCCACAACTCACGCCTCGACATTCAAAACAACAACAAGCATGGCTGAGCTGACCAACCCACCTCTTCATGACATCAGACCTGCTCCGAAAAGGCAAACAACTTGAGGCGGAAGTATCAGCTAGCTGGCTGCGGTGCGTCGGTTAGCGTTCTACAGGGCGCCGCGCAGTGATACGAACGAACGAACAGAAAAGTAGTGGCTGGCGGTAATGGCGTCTGACTTTATTCAGACAAGAGTATTGTGGTGGAAATGTATCACGCTTTTGAAAACAAAAAGTTTTTAGAAGAAAAACGCTTTATTTCCGAGACCCCAGCCAGCTTGCTGGACTATTTCTTTTTTATTTTCTTCTCGTCCAACGTCGAACCAGAACGCGTGTCACCGAACGCTGTCAGAAAGAAGTCAGTGCTGATCGCACACACGGGAGGTGAGGATCAAATTGAGATTCATGTTAAAAAAGCCGAACGATCCCATTAATGTTTACACGTTCATGTTTACACAAGTTAAAAAGCAGAAAAGCACTTGAGGGTTTTTTTTTTCTTTGTACCTCTGAGAAACTTTAATGTTTACATGTTCATCTTTACACAACTTAAAAAGCAGGAGCGCACTTTTTTTTTTTAGGCATTTGTATTGAAGTAGTAGTTCACATTGTCTTTCATTTATACCTCAATGCACTTTTGAGTGGATAAAAATAATATATTTTTGCTCAATGCTATGTTTTATTCTGTTGAAGACTGAATATACTTAAAAGCTGTTGTTACAGAATGAGGACTTGAGTATTTTATTTACTGTTTTGAACTGTTAACTTGATACTGAAATAGTAGTTTATGTAGGCCTGAGAGGACTTTTGTACTATTTTTGTAACTAATGTACGAAACATTAAAAGCACCAAAATACATTGTTTTTTTTCTGCTGCCTGGGGGGGGAATCAATAATCGTTTTATAATCGAATCGTAGCCTCTGAATCGTAATCGCAATCGAATCGTGAGGTGCCCCAAGATTCCCACCTCTAATGGTCGGTGCCTGTTGCGGCGGCAATCCTCGAACCCGCTGGTGGACACCAGCGTTAAGGGATGCCATCAAGCTGAAGAAGGACTCCTATCGGGCCTTTTTGGCCTGTGGGACTCCGGAGGCAGCTGACAGGTACCGGCTGGCCAAGCGGCACGCGGCCTCGGCGGTTGCTGAGGCAAAAACTTGGACATGGGAGGAGTTCGGTGAGGCCGTGGAAAATGACTTCCGCACGGCTTCGAGGAAATTCTGGTCCACCATCCGGCGTCTCAGGAGAGAAAAGCAGTGCTCCATTAACACTGTGTATAGTGGCGATGGGGTGCTGCTGACCTCGACTCGGGACATCGTGAATCGGTGGGGAGAATACTTCGAAGACCTCCTCCATTCCACCGACACGTCTTCCTTTGAGGAAGCAGAGTCTGGGGTCTCTGAGGTGGGCTCTCCTATCTCTGGGGTCGAAGTCACTG
The DNA here is from genome assembly GCF_051991245.1 of Festucalex cinctus. Lineage (NCBI taxonomy): Eukaryota > Metazoa > Chordata > Actinopteri > Syngnathiformes > Syngnathidae > Festucalex > Festucalex cinctus. The sequence goes on along the minus strand of NC_135425.1, from coordinate 9,412,666 downwards.
AGGTGGTTGGAAAGCTCCTCGGTGGCAGGGCCCCGGGGGTGGATGAGATCCGCCCGGAGTTCCTAAAGACTCTGGATGTTGTGGGGCTGTCATGGTTAACACGCCTCTACAACATCGCGTGGACATCGGGGACAGTGCCTCTGGATTGGCAGACTGGGGTGGTGGTCCCCCTTTTTAAAGGGGGACCGGAGGGTGTGTTCCAACTACAGAGGGATCACACTCCTCAGCCTCCCTGGTAAGGTCTATTCAGGGGTGCTGGAGAGGAGGGTCCGTCGGGAAGTCGAATCTCGGATCCAGGAGGAGCAGTGTGGTTTTCGTCCTGGCCGTGGAACAGTGGACCAGCTCTACACCCTCAGCAGGATCCTTGAGGGTGCATGGGAGTTTGCCCAACCAGTCCACATGTGTTTTGTGGATTTGGAGAAGGCGTTCGACCGTGTCCCTCGGGGAGTCCTGTGGGGGGTGGTTCGGGAGTACGGGGTACCGGGCCCCCTGATACGGGCTGTTCGGTCCCTGTACGACCGTTGTCAGAGTTTGGTCCGCATTGCCGGCAGTAAGTCGGATTCGTTTCCAGTGAGGGTTGGACTCCGCTAAGGTTGCCCCTTGTCAACGATTCTAACTTTTATGGACAGAATTTCTAGACGCAGCCGAGGCGTTGAGGGGGTCCGGTTTGGTGGCCTCAGCATCGCGTCTCTGCTCTTTGCAGATGATGTGGTGCTGTTGGCTTCATCCAGCCGTGATCTCCAACTCTCTCTGGAGCGGTTCGCAGCCGAGTGTGAAGCGGTTGGGATGAAGATCAGCACCTCCAAATCCGAGACCATGGTCCTCAGTCGGAAAAGGGTGGCGTGTCCTCTCCGGGTCGGGGATGAGATCCTGGCCCAAGTGGAGGAGTTCAAGTATCTTGGGGTCTTGTTCACGAGTGAGGGTAGGATGGAGCGAGAGATTGACAGGCGGATCGGTGCAGCGTCTGCAGTGATGCAGACTCTGTATCGGTCCGTCGTGGTGAAGAAAGAGCTGAGCCAAAAGGCAAAGCTCTCGATTTACCGGTCGATCTACGTTCCAACCCTCACCTATGTTCACGAGCTGTGGGTCGTGACCGAAAGAACAAGATCCCGGATACAAGCGGCCGAAATGGGTTTCCTCCGCGGGGTGTCCGGGCTCTCCCTTAGAGATAGGGTGAGAAGCTCGGTCATCCGGGGGGGACTCAGAGTCGAGCCGCTGCTCCTCCGCATTGAGAGGAGACAGCTGAGGTGGCTCGGGCATCTGGTTCGGATGCCTCCTGGACGCCTCCCTGGGGAGGTGTTCCGGGCATGTCCCACCGGCGGGAGGCCCCGGGGACGACCCAGGACACGCTGGAGAGACTATGTCTCTCGGCTGGCCTGGGAACGCCTTGGAATCCCGCCGGTGGAGCTGGTTGAAGTGGCTGGGGAGAGGGAAATCTGGGTTTCCCTCCTAAAGCTGCTGCCCCCGCGACCCGACCTCGGATAAGCGGAAGATGATGGATGGATGGATGGATGGAAAAAAAAAAAAAAAAAGTTTCTCTACAGTGTGGCTTCTTGTTTGTCATTTTCAGTGTCCCTTCTTTGCAAGACTGTTACCCCAACCGAGAAGGCAATTTTTTTCTGACCAGTATGGGTTCTTGTGTGATGTTTTAAGCTTTTCTTCAGAGAGAAACTCCGGCCACAAATTGAGCAGGTAAACGGCTTCTCTCCAGTGTGGGTTCTTGTGTGATGTTTTAAGCTTCGCTTCTGAGAGAAACTCTTGCCACAAACTTAACAGGCAAAAGGCTTCTCTCCAGTGTGGGTTCTTATGTGATGCATTAAGCTTTTCTTCTGAGAGAAACTCTGGCCACAAACTGAGCAGGCAAAAGGCTTCTCTCCAGTGTGGGTTCTTGTGTGAACAGTTAAGTTTGTCTTCAAAGAGAATTTTCTGCCACAAACTGAGCAGGCAAAAGGCTTCTCCCCAGTGTGGTTTCTTATGTGTTGTTTTAAGTTTTCCCTGCGAGAAAAACTCTGGCCACAAACTGAGCAGGCAAAAGGTTTCTCCCCAGTGTGGGTTCTTGTGTGTTGTTTTAAGTTTTCCTTCCGAGAGAAACTCTGGCCACAAACTGAGCAGGCAAAAGGTTTCTCTCCAGTGTGGGTTCTTGTGTGTCGTTTTAACTTTTCCTTCAGAGAAAAAATCTGGCCACAAATTGAACAGGCAAAAGGCTTCTCTCCAGTGTGGGTTCTTTTGTGATACATTAAGCTTTTCTTCTGAGAGAAACTCTGGCCACAAACTGAGCAGGCAAAAGGCTTCTCTCCAGTGTGGGTTCTTGCGTGAACAGTTAAGTTTGTCTTCAAAGAGAATTTTCTGCCACAAACTGAGCAGGCAAAAGGCTTCTCTCCAGTGTGGGTTCTTGTGTGATGTTTTAAGGTTTCCCTGTGAGAGAAACTCTGGCCACAAACTGAGCAGGTAAAAGGCTTCTCCCCAGTGTGGTTTCTTCTGTGTCGTTTTAAGTTTTCCCTGTAAGAGAAACTCTGGCCACAAACTGAGCAGGCAAGAGGTTTCTCCCCAGTGTGGGTTCTTGTGTGTTGTTTTAAGTTTTCCTTCTGAGAGAAACTCTGGCCACAAACTGAGCAGGCAAAAGGCTTCTCTCCAGTGTGGGTTCTTGTGTGAACAGTTAAGTTTTTCTTCAAAGAGAATTTTCGGCCACAAACTGAGCAGGCAAAAGGCTTCTCTCCAGTGTGGGTTCTTGTGTGATGTTTTAAGTTTCCCTTCTGAGAGAAACTCTGGCCACAAACGGAGCAGGCAAAAGGCTTCTCCCCAGTGTGGTTTCTTATGTGTTGTTTTAAGTTTTCCTTCTGAGAGAAACTCTGGCCACAAACTGAGCAGGCAAAAGGTTTCTCTCCAGTGTGGGTTCTTGTGTGTCGTTTTAACCTTCCCTTCAGAGAAAAACTCTGGCCACAAATTGAACAGGCAAAAGGCTTCTCTCCAGTGTGGGTTAGTGTGTGATGTTCTAAGCTTTGCTTATGAGAGAAACTGTGGCCACAAACTGAGCATGTAAAAGGATTCTCTCCAGTGTGGGTTCTTGTGTGTAGTTTTAAGTTTCGCTTCTGAGAGAAACTCTGGCCACAAAATGAGCAGGCAAAAGGCTTCTCTCCAGTGTGGACATTCACATGTCTGGTCAGTTCATACTTTCTGCCAAAAGTTTTTCTACATTGACAACATTTAAAACGTTTGCTATCAGTGTGACATTTCATATCACCATCAGACAGTTCATCATCCATGGGAGGAGAGTGTGACGTGTCGTCACCATCTGATATTGGAGCTAACTGGCTGTCTGCTTGTGATCCTCCACGGTAGTCTTCATCACCTTCTGTTGTCATTTGTTGTCTTGAGCTGCTGCTTGGAGGCTCCGCCCATTTCTTTTCTTCATATTGACCTACAGTCTTCAAATGGACACCAGTCACAGGCAACTCTATGAAATCCTCCTCCTCTTTAATGCATGGTGACAGCTGCTCATCCTTTTTTGTGTTGAAAGGCTGCAGCTGCTCCTCTTCTTTAACTTGAAGAGGCTCCAAGTCCTCCTCCTCTTTCATGCATGGTGACAGCTGCTCATCCTTTTTTATGTTGGAAGGCTGCGGCTGCTCCTCTTCTTTCACTTGAAGAGGCTGCAAGTACTCCTCCTCTTTTACACCAGGAAACTCTGGCTTCTGCCGCTCATGATGAAGATAATTTTCACTGACATCTGCAGGACACAAGACACACATGGTCTAGTAAAGTCATTTTGTTGTGACTTTGACGTTGTGTATTTTAGATTTACGATTATAAAATGGGGCACGAGTGAAAGAATAACACAGCTTGCAAATGTTACGGATTGTCTGTATTTTGTTATGGAAATTACTGAATGCCTCTAACAATTTTTGATATTGAAAAAACAAAATCCAGTATGAGATATTATATTGCCCACTGTGTGAGGCCACTAAGATGCTTTCGAGCAGGCGTGGCAAACTGCGGTTCTCGAGGGCCGGAGTCCTGCAGGTTTTATAGATTTCCCTACTCGAAGTGCAGCTGATTCCATTTAACAGGTTCGTTATCAGTCTTCTGCAGAGCTTGCTGATGAGCTGATCATGAATCAGCTGTGTTGAAGAAGGGAAATATCTAAAACCTGCAGGACTGCGGCCCTCGAGGACCGTATTTCGCCACCCCCGCTTTAGATGCTAGCCTGCACACATTTCATCTATGAATTAGATGGCAAGCTACAGAAAAAAACAAACCAAAAAATGGCGCATCCACGTTGAAGTCGCCCAACCATTATTTCAAAAGCAAGAAATTGCCTTTTGACAGAATGTAAATGTTTGTGAAGACCAAGGTTAATGAATATGAAATGTGATTAGTTAATTTAAAAAAGCAACTAATAAATAATTTCCAAATAAATATTTGCAAGACACTACATTCCTTAACTGCTCATTAACAGTGTTGCCGGTAACGCGTTACTTAGTAACGCGTTACTCAAAAAATTTGCTTTCTAAAGTAACTAATAGTCTAACGCGTTACTTTATTCTACAAAGTAGTCTGATTAAAGTTACTGTCCAGAGATTCAATGCGTTACTCCACATTTTCATGAAGAAGGCAAAATATCTCACTGTCGTAACAGTCACGAACAACTGCTGCTAACTACGAAGATGAGGCAGAAGTCATTGATCACCACACTGAATTCAGCCATGGTCTGGTCATGAATGGTTTGCACATTCAAAACAAAAGTGATGATACTTTTACTACTAGTTTTATTAACCAACAGGCACACAACGCAACAAAAAAAGTGTGCATTATGGACCATAAAAGTGGTAAAAAAAATAATTTATTTCCATCCTCAACTGGTCCGTGAAGCATTATGGGATGAGGTCGTCTCCGCCCTCTCGCCAGGGGGAGTGACGTCAGACAAGTTACGTTTTCAGTAGGGGTGGAACAAAAAAACGATTCGACCGAACCATCGTTCGTCAAGGGGAGCTAAACGACGGTATCGGTTGCGAGTGAGGCTTTATGGTTTTCATAACAATAGCAAGAGTTCTGCGCCGTGCTCTACTTGTTTTGTTTACATTTCAGTAGCATCACCATTCAAGCTACTTCCGTGTTTCCGTGCTCGCGACACGGCGCGCGCGCGCGCGCGCGCGCAACGAGTGACAACATACAAATGGAGACAGTTAGCAGAAGCCGGTGCCGTACATCTCGGTATTTCCCATGGCTATCGAGTCCTCTCGGTGCACTTGTATGTCCCGGGCCGGCGTTGGTACTGCGCGCGAGCCAAAAAGAATAACTCCCGTGACGATCCAATGCATGGATTCAAACGACACAGGTATGTCCCACAGCCAACACACCAGCTATGCTAAAAGCACACTGCAAGTATCTCATTTCTCAGTTTGTGGCTCCCTGTCAATGTCTACAACTACATTAGCAGCAGATAGGAGAACTGAGACGTGCCCGCGATTACGTCAACAAACTCAAAATGAATGACAGCCCAAAAAACAAAATATAAACAGTAGTGATTCTGTGGTCATCATCGGGTCTCAGATTAAAAAAACAAAAAAAAGATGTCATACATTAACCAAAAATGAATGTGATGGCAAAAGAAAAACAAAAATTTTTAAAAACAAAAATTGTTGATTAAAAAGGGAAATGAACTTTTGGAAATATTTTTGCATATATTAAGTGGTTAAAATGTGTTTGATAGATTTATTGTTCCATAAGGTGGCTTCATATTTCTTTTGGCTGGACGGTATGTTTATTTCATGTCTTAAATTTATGTTTCTGAAATACTTCACAATGTGCACATATTCTGTTTAATTGTGTTGGTATCTGTCTAAAGGTTAAATATTTATATTTAACATTAAATTATCAACCTTTTGTTTTCCTGATCCTTATTTTGAAGAGAAAAAACAAACAAACCAAAAAACAATTATAACTGTCAATAACTACTAATACATATTTAAACTGATACATGTGTACACACTGGAATAGCGGAACAAACAAACAATAGAGGAATTTAGGGGATTTTCATTTTCAACCTGGATAGATTTTTATTTTTTGATTTATAAAAAGTATTTACGTTACAAGAAGTCAAGAGAGACTGCCTATTTTATTTTTCATAAAAAAACCTTTATTTTCATGTTAAAAATGCACTTTCAATAAAGTATTTGGAACTCCGTGCCTACTGCATTATTTTTATGTTGAGATGGTGTTATCGGCAGCTGCTGAAAGTAACTAAAAAAGTAACTTTTAATCTAACTTAGTTACTTTTAAAATCAAGTAATCAGTAACGCAATTTAGTTACTTTTAAAACCAAGTAATCAATAAAGTAACTAAGTTACTTTTTCAAGGTAACTGTGGCAACACTGCTCATTAAGTATGTTCTGTGGCCAATGAGTTACAATTTGCCGGTCAATCAGATATCAGAAACCACGTATGTGTTGTTGTATTTGACTGAAATCCACTTGTGTGAGCGATCTCAGAGACAAAGAGCATGCGGGGAACAAATATATCCTGTTTTATATAGAAGCCTTGGGTGCGACAGGCTAATGGTGATGGCAACGAAGCACCATACAGGGGCGAATTATCTTGCTAGTGGTGCGCTGACTCTCTGTCTGCACAGTGATCTAATCCACAAAAATCATGTTACACCCAGGGCTGGACTGGGACAAAAAAAATCTGCCCTGGCATATTTGGCTGAGACTGGACCCTTTCGAGCGTCGTACAACCGACTCGTAATTTATGTACCTGTATGTGTTCCCCAAAGAAATGTGTTTTACTGTTATCCTAAACCCAACTGTAATTATTTCAGTGAGGTGTATTGTTAGGGTTATTATGTATATGTTATTTCATATTTTCTCTTTCATTACCTAGAGTTAGTATTTCACTATGTATTCAGTATTTCACTATGAGTTTGGAGCTGCTGCATGTGTATTCAACCTGAAGACACCTGGAATGCGGGAATGAAGAACGACAGCCTTCAAGGAATAGTGGTTGTAAAAGTTTATGGTTAAAGGATGTCCTCTGTATTTTACGACTGCTGGAGTTGCTTATCACATTGCTGTTATTTCCTATTTCCCTTAGAGGCAAGTGTATGGCCTATTGTGTCTGTTAGGGAATCCCAAATAAAAGAGGAGAAGTAGGGAGTTGTGTCAGAAGGGGCTGGGAGCTTGTGATCTGCGCACAACTCTCTGTCAGCTTCTCCTCGCGAGTAATCAAATCCTTGTGTCTTCTCATTCTTTCTTCTGTGTATTTTAAATGTTGCAGGTGTTGACTTGACATGTATTTTCTAGATTGACTTAATTAGTCAATGAAATTAAAATATTACATATTTTTAAATTCCATAGAAAAACTGATACATTCTAAATTCTAAATCATGAAAACAACTACAAGAGAGGACTATTCCTTGAATGCTTGCAGCTGTTCCATCTCATTTCATTGGGTTCTAGTTAAATATTAATTCATTTAGTTGTCATAAGTTTACATTTACCCCCATTTTTAACCCTATAAAGCCAAACATTTTAATACAAGGCATTTTGAGCCCTCTATTTCATGAGTATATTTTTTTTTCTCATTAAAACCCTGACGTATATGATCTGACACATGCGTTGCACGGATAAATCCATTAGAGGGCAATATCACCCAGCTGATGGCTTTTCCAGGTACCTTACATGATCGCTCCAATTGAAAAAGGAGAGACATCTATACTTATTAAAAGTGGAAAATGTTCTGATTTTTTAAAATACTAATATGCTTGATATGTCTGTTGACAGTTCTAAATGTACAAAGTTAAAGCACTGTGACCAGATGTATCAAATATGACAAATCAAAAGTCATATGTGGAAGTTGATTTAAAAAAAACAAAAAACAAAAAAGAAACACAGGGTACTAGCAGGAATCACTCAGTGAAATTTTAGACCTTTTTTTTTCGACCTTTTTAGACCACTATGACAAAAAATTTAGACCAACTTCACGACCGACCGAAGGACCATGTCTCAAAACCATGTCAACTTGCAGGGCTCTCTCTACACTAACTTTTCCACTACTAGCACTGGTGCGAGTAACATTTTTAGTTGCTCGCACAGCACAGGATTTGGTCGCACCATTTTTTGTGGAGGTGTAGCATGACCTTAGGCAAACGCAACTCGATATATTTGCAAAATATTTGATTGGAACACGAGTTTTGCCTGCAACATCAGTGGCTATCAAAACATATGATTCATTTAAATATTCAAACTTATAGTGACATTTGTTGCTTGTAGACGTTAATCTTAAAACACCACAAATTTTTACTGTATCTTCAAACTTGTTAAAAAACAACAACAAAAATGTCTTCTATATTTTCATATAGTGAATCAATTATTTAAATAGACCGCAACAAAGGGCTGGGCGATATGACTGAAAAATGTATCAGTTTAAATATTTATTAGTCGTTATTGATAGTTATAATTGTTTTTTTTTTTATATTCAAAATAAGGATCAATAAAACAAAAGGCTGATAATTTGAAATATAAATATTTCACCTTTAAAAAGAGACAAACACAATATGTGCACAGTGTGAAGTATTCCAGAAACGTAAAAATTTGAGACATGAAATAAACCTACCGTTCAGCCAAAAGATTTTTTTTTTTTTTTTTTTTAAATCTGAGACACGATGATGACCACGGAATCACTGCTGTTTTTTGGGGTTTTTTGTTTTTGTTTGTTTATTGTTTGTTTGTTTTTTGCTGTGGTTCATTTTGAGTATGATGACGTCATCGCGGGCACGTCTCAGTTCTCTTATCTGCTTGTCATGCTAGTTGTGTACATTGAGAGATGTGCTTTTATCTTAGCTGGTGTGTTGGCTGTGGGACAGACCTGTGTGAAGTTTGAATCCATGCATTGTTAGTTATTGTTTTGAGTCGCGCGCAGTACCAACACCAGGACATACAAGTGCACCGAGAGGACTCGATAGCCAACTACTGTCAGCTGCATGTTGACACTCGCTGTGACGCGCGCGCACACACTATCCCGTGCCGCAAGTTCGTCGTTCACCACCCTGTCTGTTTGTTTTGGTCCCGGTAGTGTTAGCTTGACATGTTGAGCTCGGGATGTCCGCAGAAAGCAACAACGATAATTCCTCCCCCTTCTGGTGTCGTATCTCGCGGCAAAACAAGCCGCCGCCGCGCGTCACATCTCACCAAACAACTCATTTGCACCGCCCCAACGTACCTTAGCTCCCGCCCGCCTGAACTACAATGCAAACGCACCCCTTCAAATGTCTCCTTCACTTTGAGCACGCAAATAACAGAAACAACGCAACACTCACATTTTTTTTGTTCTTTTTCTTTCTTTCGACAGAGCAGCCACTTCTTGGAATGTAAGGAACGGATGTAAGAATTTTAGACTTGGGTAAATTAAATTTTAGACCTAGGATGAAAATATGGGTGTTTTTAAAGACATTTTAAGCCTAAAATTTAACTTTCGGAATTTTAGACTTTTTTTTATTTTTTTTAGACTTTTTGGAACCCTGAAAAAAAAAATCTTAATTTTATTCAATATTGTCTCTCCATTATTACAACACCTCATTCATTGCACTTAGGTTTCCTGGAGGGGTGGTGCCGCTCTTATACTATATCCTGATTTGTTGAGTGATATTTGAGAGGGACCAATAGACCCCTTTCCAGCCTACATCATCAGCTACGTCAAACGTGAGCGCAGCATCGCGGCAAAAAGCCCAGAGACATACATGTGTGACAGTGTTGACGTGTCATTTAGCGTGGAATTTTGTAGGCTGATTCAAACAATATGACACCTAATATGAGCCACCTCAGCCAGGTGAGGTGGATCGGGCATCTGGTTCGAATGCCTCCCGGACGCCTCCCTGGGGAGGTGTTCCGGGCATGTCCCACCGGCAGGAGGCCTCGGGTACGACCCAGGACACGCTGGAGAGACTATGTCTCTCGGCCGGGGAGAGGAAAGTCTGGGCTTCCTTGCTAAAGCTGCTGCCCCCGCGACCCGACCTCGGATAAGCGAGCAATGGATGGATCGATGGATGGATGGATAGTATCAAATTAATTATAGACAAAATAGTAACTTTTTATTGCTATAGTGGGCTAAATAAGTTAAGTATCTCTGTAATATTACTGGAAAATATGTGCCTGTACCTTTTACAAGCTCTAAATCCAGTATTGAGTCAATTCAGATCAGAAAAGTAAACAAATGTCGTATGATTCTATTCTTCTCTTACCATTGTAACCATGATTAGATGCTGTCTGCATCGGCTCAGTGTTGGTACAGTAGTTCCTGCCGAAGAAGTGAAATGAGAGAAAAACAAAAGGCTGTAATATTTACACAAAAAAAGCAAGGAGTGTGATTTAAATTTCTCTAGAAAGACATTTCATCGCAGAAGTAAATTAGAGAAATAAATGACATACCACTTTGCATGTTGTGGGGGACCAAGTGGGCTGTGGTTCTGCATCACACTATTTTGTCTGATGTTCCTGTAGAAACAAAATACTTGGCTACAGTTGTGCATGAAAGTTTACAGACCAGCATGTTATGAGCACACTGTATGCTGAGAAAATGGCTCAATGAAATCCAAAATACAGATGCAATTGTTTGAATTTTCAGTAGTAGGTGGGATAAATAAAACAGTGTGGGGGGGAAAAAATAGTCTTTTGGGTTTCTTTATACTGGAAGTTTTACAGAGTAGTCTACTAGATAGTGGTCTGTGCAGTAAATATCATGGGAAGGTTCTTTTGCAGCCTGTGTAGCCCTAACCCTTCAGACCCCTAACCCCCTAACCCACGTCGAGATCGCCAATATTGCAACTCCTGAGCGTGCCGATATCACTTGAGGCCTGTTGAACTGTTAGCTTGCTCAGCTAACCTGTTAGCTTGCTCAGCTAACCTGTTAGCTTATTTAGCCTTGGTGTTAAACACCACGACTCAAGTTTCACTTCTTGCGATGAACTAGACACGTCCACTTCTCTCCAAGCTGATACACGTAACTTTACTGTTAGCCTAGCACGAGTTCCACGTCCTATTCTTCGCGGTAACTTCTTCCGGTAAATTCGTCCGGTGCTCGCCAACTTACGTTTTAGCTTGCGTCCACATTTTTCACTCGGTAGCTGGGCCCATAACCCGTTAAGATCAGGTGCAGCGGTGAATCCTTCCCTACTCGTCTTTTTGGGTGGTGAAGAATGAGGACAGTGTCTTTCCCTTTCAGCCGTCAACAGGCGTGGTCACCAATGCTGAGCATTAATTACGTCACTCATCTTGCTCGGCATCCAGTACCGTAACACATGAAGCAAGGGCGCCTCCTTAAGTCAATACTTAACACTCGTGCTGTGTCTGGTGTCTGTTTCTCCCAACACTCTCCGTTACAAAGGGTTAAGGCCCCCCTTTGGCTCCAACCGTAGTAACACGGGATTTACGGAGGTGACGGGGGCGCTTCAAGCTGGCGTCGAAAAGGATTCGTTGAGGTTCTCACCGCCCTAGTTTTAGAATGTCAGCCCCGACTTCCATTAGACTACACCCTTAACTCATTCACTGCCAGTCATTATAGAAATTTTTTACATTTCCAATACTCACGTGATATTCCATTCAATAATTATATATAAACCGAATCTACCAAATAACAGAATAGACTCCCTACTTTTTGTCCCGTCCCGTTCTTTTATAATTGACAGCAGAAAAATGTAGGTTTGCCAAAATACAGCCATTTCTCCCATGGACTCTGAAACTGTGTTTATTTCTTATAAAATGGGGCTATGATGTCATCTACCGGTGGTTGGGCATCAGTAAAGTTGTTTCCAAGTTTGATATTTACAGTGGAGCATGCTCAGATTCGCCCCCATTTAGCACCGCTCTAAAAAATACAATTGACAAGTATACTTGTCAAAGGCAGTGAATGTTAAAGAGTAACCTTTGATGATTTAAGGATATAAATCTAATCACACTATTTTTACAGCGGCTCCTTTTCTTATGATCGATTGCACTTAGAATGACCTAACTAGGGTTTTGCTATTCTTGTTAGAATCGCAAGGGCTTGTTTTATTTGTTCATTTAAGCCGAAATAACCTTACAGGAATTTTGGGACGCGGCCAACATGTAGATGAAACTGTTATCTATTCAACAAGGTATCTCTAAGTATGACTCAAATAGCGAGAGAAAAAGGTTAAAGCAGGAAAGTGTAGGTAAGGTTTAAAAAATCAATGATTAATTTGACCACACACATAAAAACTCTAAACTACATCTTGTCTTTCTTGATTTATTACTTGATCAGTGTTCAAACCAATAGCAAAGCGAAATTTGTGCAATAATGAATATATGTTGATAAATGACAAAAAATAATGATTCACATCATAAATTCAAACAGAACAGAATCACATGTACTCACAATTTGTTGCTCCTTACTCCAGATCATCAATTGAAGAAACAAGAAAAAATAAAAAGAAAAGAAAAATCAAAAACCAAAAAGAAGGGCAAAAGCTTTGAAAAAGAAATATTCCTTTGCTGGGTGGTCACGACAGGTAGCTATTCTGTGATGAACCACCTGGGCCTAATTATCTTTGAGCTAAACTAGTAGCTCAAAGAAAATAATTGAGGAAGTTTACCATTTACTATCCCGGCTGTTTAATTTAATAAAACTGATCAAAACAAGGGGAACTATTATCTTCTAACAGCCAATCAAGACAATGTGTCTACCACAAATTACTCTTATTTTGATTGTTAGAATTACTTCCTCATTCAGCATGTAGGGGTAAATGGGGCACAGAGCCAAAAATGCCCTTCTCGGCAGAGAGAGAGCCTCGCTCTTTTTTTGCACGCGCGTTTCGTTTTGTCCCCGCCAATTTATACCCTCGGGATGCTGAACATAGCATGACTAAGCGCAGATGAGTGTGTTCCAGTCAGTCTGTACCAACGTTGAACTGCTGAGTTCCAAAAGCCCAGTGCTTACACCCGCTGTTTCAGTTCCTCTTAAAAATGCGACCTTAACAGTTTTGCAAAACACATTTGTTGACAAGGTCTAATTTTTTATGCTGACAAAACATTTATGATTTTAAAATAACCTGTACTTCCCATTTGTGAATAAAATCCCTTCAAAGCTTTTTACTCATAATACACCACACCAATACTGATAAATATAAACATAAAAATTCAAACCAAACTCTAAACAAAATACATGTTATGTTAAAACCACGTCTTGCAATCTCATCGTGACATGTCAAAACTACATTTCATGTCACATCATAGTGACAGGACAAAAAGTCTTCACTCCCGTACTCCATTTAAGTATGTGTGTTATGACAAATGAGTGTGTGTTGTGTGTGTGCAACTGTGTTACCGTAAATGGATGTATGTGTATGTGTTGTGTTTTATGCTGGCTGCTGGTTCACAAGTTTATTTACCAATTATGGGGCATGTTTAAACGCTAATGAAGTTGACACTATACCAAAGACATTTCAGACCAGTTCTGTGTGACATATCGATTATCTCAAACAATCATTGCATCGTTGCATTCATTTGTTAATACATGGTACAGGTTCACATCATTCATGTTAGTGACATCATCCATATTTTATTTTTTGGTGACATCTGCTCAGCCCTCAGCCCGTGTTATCCGTCACTGGCGTTTATCTTTCTTTCTTTTCTTTTTTTGTGTGTGCAAAATCTAGACTAATGTGATTACTGGTTTTGCTTGTCTTTACTGTATGACCAATTTATTTTACATGTACAGCACTTTGTATACAGAAATGCTTGTTTTAAAGTGCTTTATAAATAAAGTTGTGTTGAAGGCTCCAAGTGTAATAGGCTCCAAGAGATTTAGTTCAGTAAGGAGTTCCAGGCTTTGGTGTCAGCAAAACTGAATGTTCTCTTCCCCAGTTCAGTTCTGACACGAGGAACATAATGCATAATGTCCTGCGGTTCTCCGTAGAAAAGCCTTTAAATAAGACGGAGTCATGCCAAGAAAGGCCTACTGAATGTCTTTGGTATTATTTATGGTATGTGATGGGTAGCTGCGATATATTTTTAATGTTGGTTGCAGAAGAGCAAGTTGAGCAGGTTTGATTAAAGTTAAGAAATCTGTCAGAGATACAGACTGTTAAAGTGCACCGACAGGGTGAGCTTTTTATGTGAAAAATGTTAGCTGTTAGTTGTTATTTATTTTAAAAGTTGGCTACAAGCCTGTAAGCCTGTTTTACCCAGCAAATGTCATTAAGATATTAGAAGAGATATTAGAGATAGATAGATAGATAGATAGATAGATAGATAGATAGATAGATAGATAGATAGATAGATAGATAGATAGATAGATAGATAGATAGATAGATAGATAGATAGATAGATAGATAGATAGATAGATAGATAGATAGATAGATAGATAGATAGATAGATAGATAGATAGATAGAGAGATATTAGAAGAGATTATGAAATCTGGTCATGTCAGACTGAATATTATAACAATCCACCCTTGGGGATGCTGAAAAAGGATTGAACACAAAACTAAAAGTGAGCTGTGCTTATTTTCAGTATGATCATAACGGTGTGTGCCCATCCCTCAATCCCTTCTCACATTTCTGACATTCTTACTGTGTGGCTGATTGAAGTTACTGTAAATTTCGTAAGTGAGACTCTGGAATTATGATGATTGATGAAATATAATTTTTTATTAATTCATTATTTAATTGATTAATGTGCAGTGGAACACTGTATCTGGCAGCTATTGTGCAATTGCTCTCTACTCCTCCAAATGCAAATCAAGACGGCAATGCATCACCTCATGCAGTTGTGACTTGCGGGAGAGCAATAAATTGCATCAACAAGAACTCATTTTCAGACCTGGAGTTTCAGGGCTCGGAATAAATATACTACACAATTTTACAGCGATTATTGTATAAATGTAAAATAAATGATTTCCTCTAGTATTTATTAGGGATGTCACGATAAGGGCAATATCGTGATATCGTGATATTAAAACTGCCACAATATCGTCGTCGTCATGTTCACAATATTTAAAAGGAACACATCTGTTAAAAAAGTCAGGTTGATTTCCATTTGTGCAGTTCTAGCACCCTTTAGTGGCTACCTTATTAGTGCAATTTAATTTTCATTAAGGATGTTTTGGCTTTCTATGTTTAAAATCTATGCTAATTGTCAGATGAAGGGGAACCTAATTTGCTCGTGAAGCGATCAATGTGTGCTTTTTTTTTTTTTTTTTTAGTATGAGCGCTTATTGTTTTACAATATTGTAATCTTTTTTATCGCCACCCCACCCCCCCCACAATATCGTGATAATTATCATTTCGTGATAATATCGTATCGTGATGTTTGGATATCGTTACATCCCTAGTTAGGGCCCGAGCAGCGACCGCTGCGAGGTCCCTATTGTTTTTGTAAAAATTATTCTTCTTCTTCTTCTTCTTCTTCTTCTTCTTCTTCTTCTTCTTCTTCTTCTTCTTCTTCTTCTTTATTCTCCGCAAACGATCGCGATTTTGGGTACCTAAACATTCACGAAAACTCACCGAACTTTGCACACTCAGGCCCGGCGAAAAATTTGATATTATTAAGTCGTCATAACAATGCGACTCGATAGCGCCCCCTAGCGTAGAAAAATAAAAACCAAGCCCGGCACGTTTGAGCTAGAGCAACAAAAATTGGCAGGCACGTGTAGCACCCCGAGACGCACAAAAAAGTCTATTGGGACCATGTAGCTAAAATGTACAGGAAGTGAGCTATGAATTTTTTAATGTCCAATTTTGGCCTATTTTTGCACATTCACTGTGGTCATGCTTTTTCCCCCTTTGCAAACATTTTTCATCCAATTGACTTCAAACTTGGCATTTATCATCTCAAGACCTGAGAGAACAACTGGGCAAAACATCTTGCCTTTTTGAAATACTATATGACGGGGGCGGGGCATCAAATATTGCCTTCAAAATTTCATTTGTCCAGAAAGAGCAAATGCTTAATAACTCCCATGTTCAAGCTCCAAAAAATCTCAAACTTCTCAGGCAACGTAATAGTCACGGCCTGAAAACATCTATATGATAAAATTCAGTTATACATATAGCGCCACCTAGTGGTTACAATAAATGTCATACTTTACGTTTTTAGCTACTGTGCTGAGCTTGTTGAAGGGATCCATTTGAAAATTGGTCAGAAAAGCCTTAAGATGTTGATCATGCCCCACACCGAATATTGTAACTTTTTGCCAAAGGGCGTGGCCGCTACGGTGACGCAAAGTCTGAAGATTTTTCGTGAAAATAAAAGCTGCATTAACTTGACCGAGATGATCCTATCTTCTCAAAATTTCACACATTTGATGAGAGTCCAGCCCTAAAGACATCTACTGACTTATATTTCATCTAACTGATAGCGCCACCTAGTGGCAATTTTTTTTCTTACGAATTTTCTTCTACGTTTTTCTCCAAACACGTTAACTGGACCTACCTCATATTTGCTCAGATGAGGGTTTCGGCCTTCATGATGTCACAACACGAAGTTTGTGAGTTTACGCGAATTGCTGTGGGTGTGGCTAAGCGCTGTTCGCCAAGAAAACAACGCCAGTTTTGAGGGTCTAAACATGCACAGAAACTCATGAAACTTGGCACACACATCTGGCCTGGTAAAATGAGCAATATTTTATTGTTGATTGTGCTATTTTTACAAAAATGACTCAATAGCGCCCCCGAGAAGTTTTTAACGAAGCAGCCCCGGTTGTACGTTTAAGCAAGAACGACGAATATTTTTAGGTGTATGAGGGAGCCCAAGACCTACAAAAAAGTCTCTTGGACCCATATGCTAAAATGAACAGTAAGTGACCTACGAATTTTTGAATGTCCCATTTTTGACGATTTTTGCACATTCACAGGGGGCAGACATTTGCCCACTTCTCCTACACGTTTCATCTGACTGAGTTAAGACTTGACCTGGACCATGTCAAGACCTGAGCCAACGACAGGGGGAAAAATCTTGACCTTTCGAAATACTATATGATGAAGGCGGGGCATCAAAATTTGTGTTTCGCACTGAAAAAGGATATGCTTAATAACTCCCCGGTACATGCTCCAAAAAATCCCAAACTTGACATGTATGTTTATCGTCAAGGCCTGAAGCTATCTCTATGACAACATTCAGTTATATATGCAGCGCCACCTAGCCCTTGAGGCATGAAAAAAAAATACCCCACATACGGTATTTTGTACAAAAAATGTAAACTCATTCTAAGTGTGATAACGAAGTCATTTATGAATATTCTTTTAGTTTCCACCACTCAAAATGTTCACTGGCATCAGACTTATCCAAACATATATATATTTTTATTTATTTTTGATAGCCTCTATGGACATTAAAAGCAATATCGTGAATGAAGGATATGCTTAATAACTCCACGGTACATGCTCCAAAAAAAATCCCACACTTGACATGTATGCTTATAATCAAGGCCTGAAGGTATCTCTATGACAACATTCAGTTATAAATACAGCGCCACCTAGCCGTTGAGGCTTATATAAAAAAAATACCCCACATACGGTATTTTGTACAAAAAATGTACACTCATTCTAAGTGTGATAACTAAGTCATTTATGAATATTCTTTTAGTTTCCACCACTCAAATTGTTCACTGGCTTCACACCGATCCAAACGTATGTACGTTTCCATTTTGTTTTATTCATTTTTGATTGCCCCTTTGGACAATAAAAGTAAACATTGTGCAATGAGTACAACGAGCGATGATGTGTATATACACTTTTACAAAAAAATACCAATCAGGGCAACTCATTGCCTAAAAATAAATAAGGACGCTGATTTTTGCAGGTCTTAACAATCACCAAAATCCGTTGAGCTTGACAGACACTGGCAAAAAAAATATTCTACATGTAAATGTTTATTATGCCATTTTCAAAGAAATTTTGCTTCCAATATGCCAGTACCCCAACGTGCCAGTACCCCAACGTGCAAGTACCCCAACGTGCAAGGACCCCAACGTGGCCCGGGCTGCGAGGGCCCTTTATAGCTGCTCGCAGCTCTAGTATTTATATTGCATTTGATCAAAAATCTATTTTACAATTGAATGCGCTTACAAGAGCATGAGGAGGGTTTATTTGAACAAGTATGAGAACATAAAACGCACAAAAGGACAAAAAGGGACCAATAGGCAAGTGTGCATTTAATTCGATGACATTTTACACTAAACAAGGCACATTTATCAAATGCCGTTAAACCAGCAAGATTAAAACAGCAACAAGGACTTCCTGTTAATGCTCTTATTTTGAAGCCACATCTGGTGCACTAACTTAGCTGACTGATTCTAACTTGAAGACAACTTTGTTGCCGTTACTAGTAACATTTGTGACTGTGTTATTGACTGTAACTGTTTTATTTACAAAGAATTGCCCTTTGCATCCTTCACCTTTCTGTAATTGGCTCGGGAGCAGTTGTAACCTCACCTCCAAAGTCAGCGGGGACAGGCTCCAGTTGACCTGTGACCTTGAACGGAACGAGGATATTGGATGGATGGATGGATGGAGATACTGTTTTGTTACCCAAGTGCATATCTGAGAGGGGATAATTACTGTCCTGTTTTGTTGAGCACTGCGCGCCATGCCACGACTGTCACGAAGTGCCACGAATAGTTCACGGACAGCTCACGTCGAGTCATATTCCAGTTTGTGCCCCAAATGGCACGACTTGCCACGACAAACTCGTGGCAAAAAAAGTCATGCATGTGTCAGCCTTGCATAAGCCTCCGCTTTGCCCTCGGTACCTCAAATTGTGTCTGGTCTGCTGCCCTGAGGCACCGGGCATGTGCGTAGGGGTGCAAGTGCTCAGAATTTTATGGGCAGCCAGTGAAGAGAGGATAGGGGTTATGTGCTCCCTCTTACGGGCACCAGTTAGGAGATGAGCAGCAGCATTTTGGACAAGCTGGAGACGCTTGAGGGAGTACAGGCTGATTCCAAGACAAAGTACATTAACAAAGGCATGTGTTTTAAGACACTATACATTTGCAAAATGTATTTAAACCAAATTTTCACTCTGCCAGATGTATATCAAGTGGTACTGCCTTCTGTGCTGGCCCACCCAAACTGGTATACCGAACAGGCAAACGCGCAGCAAACTTTGAGCTGACAATAAATAAATAAATAAATAAATAAATAAATAAACTTAAAAAAAATCAGAATCCGAAATGACGCAGATGTGCTGTCTACAAAAATAAATTCTTCAATGTCACACCTTCGACTCAGAACAGAGTCTTCAGTTAACCTGCCATACATGTTTTTGGACTGTGGGGGGAAACCCAGGGAAATCCCAGGCAATCACAGGAGCAAAAAATACGTAAAATAAAAATTAGATATATATTTTATTCTGTTTGATATTGGAAACCCAACTCCCCATTATGCCTCTGTCCCTTAGAAACTGGACAGTGATATGGGAAAAATACTGGCTTCGATGGCCCACTAAAGAGGCTTCAGAATGTAAATAATTGCTGAGCAAGAGTTTGCAGATTTCTGATAGTTGGTCTCTCGTGATTAAATTGATATAATGTATCCATCCATCCATTTTCTTGACCGCTTATTCCTCACAAGTGTCGCGGGGGGTGCTGGCGCCGATCTCAGCTGGCTTTGGGCAGTAGGCGGGGGATACCCTGGACTGGTTGCCAGCCAATCGCAGGGCACACAGGGACGAACAACCATCCACACTCACAAGCACACCTCGGGACAATTCGGAGCGCCCATAAATTGATTTAATGTAAATCACTAAATATAAAATCGATTCATCATAATCAGTGAAAAGTAAATGTTAGTGTTCTTTACTCAGAAAATCATCACAAACTATTTATTCATGAATAGTATCTTAGCAGTTAATTATTTACCACAGGGTCTGAAACTGTGGAGTACTTGTTTAATTTGAACTAAAAATGTCAAACAATCTAATTATATAAATACATATTTATTCAAATCTGGTTGTGTCTACAGATAAAGACTACCACTTCATTATTATTTGATTATTACTGAATCACACATTACAGGTGTTTTAAAAGAAAACTTTAACACATTGCACAACCGGTTCCACAGGCAATAAACGTTCATCACATTTTTATGCGTAATTTAATGAGGAATTCCCCAACCTCAGATGACGTTACCAGCTTAGTCACCGTTACTGTTCTGCCTTGGTAAACATTCAAATATGATTTTGCCTACGTAATTTTATTTCTGAAGAATTACCCTTTTAATTTTTTGTTGACATAAACATTCTTCCAATGGTTCACTTTTGTAAAATGTGTTGCACACTGTCTTGTCCTTCTGAGCAACCACAAAATGAAAATGACACCAAAACTTCCACACAATGTGCTAAAAACTAAAAAGTCAAACAACCACAAATATGCTGTGAAGACTTTATTACAACAAACAAATGAGTCTTATAATGCTTTGATTTGGTAAACTGTAAACAACATGGTCCATTTCAAGTCATTATTAATTTTCTTAAAAACAAATACATGAGACATTTCAAACAAAGACAAAACATGATTAATTTAAAACATGGACTGATTATTATGGTGGTATTTGTTTGTCATTAGTATAGATGTGTATGATTTATCGTGTTAGTATACTGCAGAATTTGATCACATAGTGAACAAGCCCATAGATGTGGCCTAAACTGTGCGTCAGCTCATGAAGGACACGAGCTAACGTGTTACATGGCGGCTCGTCGCGTGGCGAGAGTGCGTTGCATCTCATTGATTTTTTGCGATAGTTCTCTCATGAAAGCGAAGTTGTACGGTTGCCCGTTTGTGACGAGTCTGTCAAGGTTCAGCTTCTGGATCGTCTCTTCTGCTTCCTTATACATCTCTTCGGTGAAGTACTGGCCACCGTTTGCCGCCACTACGTCATCGATCTTCTGAATCAGCTGCACCACTTGAGCTCTGTTCCTCTTTTCCTTGTTGTTGAAGACATGGTAGCGGCCTCCACATCTGTTGATCAACTCTTGGAGTTTTGGATGCCCATTTGTAATATAGTTCTGTATTTTTCTTCCTTTTAGTTCATCGCCACGGGTAAATAACACAACCATGTGGCGGGATGCCTCCGGACCAAACAGTTTCTCTAAAGCTTCCACGCTCTTTTCCTCTTCCTCCGTAAACCTGCCTATCTGCAAGACCAGCAGGAAGGCGTGGGGGCCGGGAGACGTCATCTGGATGCATTTCGCAATCTCTCTTTTGAGACTTTCGTGATCACTAGATGTGTCCAGAACCCCGGGGGTATCCACCACATGAATCTTTCGCTTGCACTGGACCCGTTCTGCCGCACAGTATTTTGTTTCGGACTGTGCTGAAGTTGAAGAAGCAAAGAGATCTTTGCCGATAATCGTATTAGCAGCGGCACTCTTTCCAGCTCCGGTTTTTCCAATTAACACGATTCTCAGGGGATCACCTGTTGGCAGAAATATATTCAGTTACACTATGAGAATAACACAAATGAGAGAAAAGTGCCGAAAGTCAACTTCACCATCAGGAATTGAGTACTGGCCCCCCATCTTGCTCTGACGCTCTGACAGAGAAACTCACTTTTATATAGAGCCTGGTTGGACAATATGTTGACACTCAACTTTAAAGTGACTTGCTGAACTGGCTCTTCCTGATCAGTATCGAAATTACATCACTCTTATATCACCCTCAAGTTACAATAATGGCACACGTTTG
Organism: Festucalex cinctus; assembly: GCF_051991245.1. Classification (NCBI taxonomy): domain Eukaryota; kingdom Metazoa; phylum Chordata; class Actinopteri; order Syngnathiformes; family Syngnathidae; genus Festucalex; species Festucalex cinctus. The sequence goes on along the minus strand of NC_135425.1, from coordinate 9,390,978 downwards.
TATTGTTTGCATCCTTCTTCAGCATTCCGCACCTTGTGGTCTACAACAACCTGATCCCATATTTAAAGCAACTTGTTGAACTGGCTCTTCAAAATGAGAGTACTGTATATCATTCCTCATCCCTCAAACAACAGCAAAAGCACATGTTTGTATTGTTTGGAACATCCCTCAGAAACATTACGTGATCTTACAGCCTGGTGACTGGTGCGTGTGTGCATGTGTGTGTGTGTGTGGGGGGGGGGGGGGGGGGGGGGGGTGAGTTTGTGGGTGTGTGCATGACCATTGTGGGTCAGTGCCAAACTGAAGTGAACTCTCACAAACATCAGTCCGAAGAATCAGCAGGCTGGCTGGTCCAACTATCCTGGTCGAACATACCTTGAGGTGGCTTCAGGATCCTTTTCTTTTGACTTCCTTTTCTCCTGTGACTTGAAAACAAATTTATGTGCCTCGAAGATCTAGTGTTATAAGCAGCAACTGAGTCTGGACAGTCGCCATCAAGCGCATTTTTGAGGTGGGGTAAACCAAACAGACAGCGTAAAGAACTTTTGGGAACATCCTATCTATTTTGACCTAGTATAGTTGCCATAGTTGGTGAACAAATATAGCCGACATCGTGTATTTGCGTTCTTACCAATGAAATGTGCATGTAGCGCACATTTAATTGTGTAAATGCCAGCCGTATCGGTGGAATTTTTGCCGTAGACATAGAAAATACGCTGCGGAGATATAATTGTATTCAAGTTAGGTGGCCTTAGTGAATGGCAACGTAAGATGGCCGCCGATGGCTTCACTTCTCGCAGTGGCGAATAAATATCATTCTTAGTACATTCATATGTAAGTCTGTGATCTTGACACACGTCTTCTTTTTAAATAAATGCTTCTAGAGCCGTCAGCTGCTAATGACTATGTTTATGGTCATTTAATATTGAGTTGTTTTTTTTTTTTGTTTTTTGTTTTTTTAACAATAATATCTTCTTTGCAGTCCCACTGGTCTAGCGGCATATGATATTCTGGTTAATATTGTGTTAGAATATGAGGTAAGCAGCCAAATCCAGCCAATTAGCCACTTGCTGTCGACTGAAGATGACATCACAGTTGCCCAGGTCCTCAGGTAACAACCAATCACAGCTCAGCTTCAAAAAACAGGTGAACTGTAATTGGTCATTGTTTGATGCTGCATTCTAGGATGGTCATAAGTCGGATATATATCCAAGTCTGTTTTTCCCCAGTTCCGACCGTAAATTTTTGAGGCGAAAGTAAACAACTAAAATGGGGGATTGTGATAAATTGTTTTTTTATTTTGCTCCTCAAAACTCATTTTGACCACCAGGAAACTTGGCTTCCCACAATTTTGCTTCATTTGTTTCTATCTTATTTCATAAGCATTCCATACAGTTCAGTAGTTCACCGTATAATCTCAAGCGGCATACTATCACGTACATTGTGTTACGTGGAATTATGTTGAATATTTATGAATGAAGGAAGCTATCTAGTTTTATACTCAAGTAAATTGTGTTTTACCATTCACGGTGTGCGTGTTTCCGAAGGGGTCGCCATTGTAGATTGATGTCACATTGTAGTCAGACAGTGAAGTCGGGGTACCCCGCCCTTAAGTGGAATTTCCAAGTTCAAGGGGGCATTACTGTACGCACTTCCTGTGAGGGTAAGGATAATAACATGCAATATTGGTAATTTTGCAGAGGAATGAGATGGGCTCCGCTGCTGTGGCAGTAGTTATAGCCGACTTCAACCATAGCCAATCAAAGCGGGCCCTTCTCATTCCTTAAATGCAGCACAGCAGTCACCCACTGAGCCATAGACGTCTATTAGACGTCTAGTCTAAGTTTTAGACCGAAATTAGCCCGGCTATAATTGGTCTATATTTTAGCCCAAATCTAGATGATACAATTAATCAATGAAATATTAACTATTAAACGTAAAAAATAATTAGGTTGTATAAATGATGGCAAAATGTTGAATTACTACGATTTAAACAGTAATTGATCAATGTAAAGTGTAGTTCATATTTAGACTTGATTTAGACGTCTAAATGAGGTTCTCATTTCAACTCTATTTAGACCAAATCCGGACGATTACGGAGGTTTATATATAATTAGACCAGATTTAGACGTACGTCTAAATCAAGACCTCATATCAACCTCTCTTTATACCACATCTTGACAATGTACTTAAATACCTTATAATGTCCCAAAAATAACCACACAACAGTTTTGGTATAAAATAAAATGCCGGTTCGCACGAATGGTGAGCGGCAGTCCCAAGCATGCAGATGGTCAACACTTCCTCCCCACTAAGTGGCAGCAACGCGCTTAAAAAAAGCTTACACTTCTGGTCAACACAAACAGAATAACAACTGTAGTCGACTGTCCACGTCGGTTGCAAAACAAATACTTGCTTCTCGAAACCAGCTCGAAGAGCTGCTTATGGGCGAGTGCTCAGCGATACGTTATTGAAGTGTTATTTTGTTTTACAATGTTTAATTTATCAGTCCGATTGTGAGTAAAACGATTGCATGCTACCAAGTTAGCTTAGTAGCTAACTTGTTAGCTTGCCATTAGCTTGCCAGTTTATGCTATATACATGGTGTTAGTTTGTTCACAGTTAAGTTGCCAATTTGTGCTACATCGTGTTAGTTGTTTCATTTATAAATAATTTTGAAGATAAGTGCTTCTGGCACAAGGTGTTAGGGGGTTAGTTAGCTTTTTATTTCTTTTATGTTGGCTAGTTGCTACAATGTTTTAAATAAACATAATGATTATGGATTGTACATCAGCTGTTAAGATGCTTCCCCTCCCAATAGTGAACCGTGGATCTTGTGTGATCTCAAGGAGTCAACATATCCAAAAGCACAGAATACCACATCATTTTTGTAAAAAGGCAAAGATTTTTTTGGTAATTGTAAAATGTTTAAAACTTTCAGCTAACATTTATTTCATTCTTCAAGAGCTAGGAAGAGAGTGTACGAATGGAGAAAAGAAAGGAGGTCATAAGGATTAAACAAATATATTTATTATTATTATTTTTAAAGGTCATATCCATAGTAATTAAAGTTATTCTGTTATTTTTATGTTTGTTTGTCTCAGAGTTTGACACAAGAGATGTGGATACCCTGATTGCCATCCATCCAAGTCTTGGGGAGAAATCAAAGCTGAGAGTGGACAGTTGCCCATGAAAACTCTGGAGACTTTTAACATGATGTTCTGGGAAATTAGAAATTGGTGTATTTTTTTCTTCTGTGTTTTAATTTATGCATCCCAGGCACTGATCTGTATACATGACTGTATAGCCCACACACCCCCATGCAAGCCGTTGAAGCCACAGGATGTTTTTTTCTTTTATGGCTCAGTTCCTTAGACCCCCAATATTATATTTGAAAGAGACCTCTTTTGTTGAATTACAGTTATAATTCTTTAATTAAAAAAATACAGGTTTCCTCCTGTAAACATCATGAAGCATATAATTTATACATGTATTTAAGGCAAGTTGTGAAATGTCTGAAGTCTTCTTATGTTTAACAAATTTAAAAATAAACATTTCTATAAGTACTGTCTCAAATGTCTAATTTTGATACTGTAAATGTATAGGATCGTATGCCGAGAAATGTTTCTTGGATGTAATAATATGGTGACCTCGTGACTTCAAAATGTATGTATACAGATCAGTGATCCCAGCCAGGTGGTGTCTAAAAAAATGTTCTGATTATTTTTATTTTTAAACTATTTTGGAAATTTTGTTTACCTGACTTTGAGCCACATTTCCATATTATGAAAACAAATATGTATAACATATCAGTAATATTGTATAGTTTTATGGTAATATGTTTAATAATGTATAAATAAATCAAATATATATTGGTTTCACATTCAAATGTTTGTGATGGTTGGATGTTTGAAGAAAAAAAATATGCATTTATATTTAAATAGGATAGTTTGGTTAATGTTATCCAGTAGTAAAATAAGCATCACATTGGTGTTACTGAAACCTAATTAAAAGGTCCAAAAACACATGATGTGAATCGTAATAACATCCTGGAACTACATCAAGGTAAGAATCGCCGGTTAACAGGTTAACATCCATTTGGTCTTTTATTTTTATTTTTTATTTTTTATTTTTTATTTTATTTTATTTATTTTTTTTAAAGACAACCTGATTTAACATTAATTTTTGACAGCTTTACTATTAATATTGGTTCGTTGTGAATATGTTTAACATACATTTATATGTCTAATGGAGTTTAACTTTCGTATAAAAGTGAACATGTAGCAAATGTCTACATTTAATATATTCCACGAGAGGTCTAGGCGTAGATGTCTAAACTTTCATTTTTAGACCATTTGTCGACCTTTTTTAGCCGTCTAAAAGACGTTTAAGCTTAGACGTCTAATAGACGTCTAAAAAACTTTCACTTTTAGACCATTTGTAGACGGTTTTTAGCCTAGACGTCTAAGCACCATTTAGACGTCTTTTCGACCGAAAAATGCTGGGTGGGCACGCTGTAGTGTCTTCACATTGCGGAAGTACATGAAGACGCCCCCCCGACCATTTGTGTGCTGTACTGTGGGATAGTTTCAAAAATGTAATAATAACAATATGCAGTCAATGAACTGATTTCTGCAATGATTCAGAGGGCTTGATGCCCACTGTTGACGTACGTATGATGCGTTAGACGAGCTGTCTAACTTGCGCGGGCACTTAGGCGTGGTCTGCCCAGGCAAGTTTTAGATCGACTTTTTACCATCAAATTGTCACTCTGCCAGACATATCAATCGACAGTCAAACTATGCGCTGACTGAAAAAAATGCTCATTAAAAAAAAAAAAAAAAAAAAAAAAAATCAGAATCTGCTATGACGCAGATGGATTGTCTACAAAAATAAAGCCCTCAATGTCACACCATAACTCAGAATAGAGTCTTCTGTTTACCTGCCATACATGTTTTAAAACTGATGTAGGAAACCTGGGGGAAACCCAGGCAATCACTGGGCAAAAAAAAATGCAACTTCCACATGAGCCTCAGCTAATAAAACTAAACCTAACCCAGAACCACAAAATCACATTTCAAAATGACTGAATGAAAAGTTCGACATCAAATTAGTGACTGATTTTTTTATGTTTATGTTGGAAGCTAAAACGTGAGGTTGTATGCAATTAAAAGTCAAAGAGAAATCAATTTAAAAAAAAAAAAGGAACAAAATTCTTCATACCATCAAATGACCTTGTACAGTATTCAAAAGAGTGCATACAGCATCCCCAACATCTCTGCCATTCCTACAAGCAAATTGGAATTGATCCAATATATCCTCAATCAAACCCATAATCTCCTCTTTAACATATATATATATATATATATATATATATATATATATATATATATATATATATATATATATATATATATATATATATATATATATATATATACACACATCCATCCATTTTCTTGACCGCTTATTCCTCACAAGGGTCGCGGGGGCTGCTGGCGCCTATCTCAGCTGGCTCTGGGCAGTAGGCAGGGGACACCCTGGACTGGTTGCCAGCCAATCACAGGGCACACAGAGACGAACAGCTGTATCACTCTTTTGAACACTAATTGTTTTTAGAAGAAAAACGCTTTATTTCAGTGACCCCAGCCAACTTGCTGGACTATTTTCCTCTCGTCCAACACCGGACCAGAACTCATGTCACAGAACGCTGTCAGGGGTAAGTCAGTGATGATCGCACACACTGGAGGTGAGGATGAAATAGAGATTCGTGTCAAAAAATCCCAACTATCCCTTTAATGATATTTACAGGAGGAAACTTGTAGGCCTGTATTATTATTATTATTTTTTTACTAAATATTTTTTACAGTGGTTAAGAATCACTGGTCTAGAGATCCTAAGAGTACCAAGAGAGAGGTTCAGTTGATCTCTCCCCGGCCCCACGTCTTCGTGCTGGTCTTTCAGATAGGAAGGTATGGAAGAAGAGGAAAACAGCATGGAAGCTTTGGAGGAATTATTTGGTTATGAGGCGTCCCGCCACATGATTGTTATATTCAGCCGTGGCAACTCAAAGGAAGAACCATACATGAGTAGGTTTCAAATGGAGATCTGGGTCATTATATTTACAGTATTTGTTTATTATTAATGCCACTTCAGTGATGGCGCTAGCTGGCAAGCGACTGCTCAACTCTAACGGGATGTAGGCTACGCTATCTTTTCCTGGCTTTGATTAACAAACAATTAATCTCATCTTGCTTCTTTTTGTCACTCCATTTTTGCGCACTGCTTTATTGAGCTTTTTTCGCCCGTCTATGCCAGTGTTTCTCATTTTATTGTTCCATGGCAACCATTTCACATAAGTATGAATGAAGTCACAAAAAGTATAAATACTGAAATAACGATGATATAAACATAATTTACTAACATGTACGTATCCAGTGTGAAATCTGGCCCTGTTTAACGCCACAAAATTGTTATGGGCTACTTGCAGGAAGACATGACTCAATCAAATGTCAACACTGCCATCTAGTGGAACGAACATTTAAATGCTATGCCTGGCATGATGTTCAAAGAAATGTTTCTTATTAATAATTAATTAACCACTCATTGCACTCACTATGCAATAGACTTTGGATACAATGGCGTGTCTAGGCGGGGGTGTTGGGGGGAATGAAATTGGGGGGGGAAATGCTCGCTTGGGGCAAAAATGACTCATTTGTGGTCAGCAATGTAAACAAATCAAGTGTGCTTTCTCTAGAAATGGCTGAGAGAATTGACCGAGATAGTATGATTACATTTATTTTAGGTTTGAGAAAAGCTGCAAAGTCATTCTGAAACCCCTCAGCCTCATTTATAAAATTCAAGTCAGTACCTACCGTACATTCTGGAGATATGGGCAAACAATGACACACACAGCTTTGTGGTGCAATTTGATTCCTCAAACGCCATGCCATGCAGGATGCTGGGTCACATTACGGTTTGTTTTTCTCCAACTTCAACATTTTAAATGCCCCTTTTCTCTCATTGGTCACCTATCTTGAAAAAGTCAACAAATCACATTAATGACAACTAATGTGGACATAGAGTACATGCCACACACTTTAGATAATCACGTCGCATAGCAATGTGCCATGGTAAGACAATTTGAAACTTTTTTCAACATCAGTGTGGTCTGTAACCTGTTCAACGCAAGTGGAAAAAAAAACATTTTAAAGAGGGGAAGTAAAAATAACTGCAATTGGCTGGCAACCAGTTCAGGGTGTACCCCGCCTACTGCCCGAAGCCAGCTGGGATAGGCTGCAGCACCCCCTGCGACCCTTGTGAGAATAAGCGGGTAAGAAAATGGATGGATGGATGGATGGATGGATGGATGGATGGATGGATGGATGGATGGATGGATGGATGGATGGATGGATGGAAGTACAAAATAAATGACTGAAGTAATATGGTTGAACAAGTATTCACACCCTCTTACAACTGGGATATGGCTGTGTTCAGATTTAACCAATCACTTTCAAGCTCATGTCAAATGGGAGTCAGCACACAATTGACACCATTTAAATGACGGCCTGATGGGTTTGTCCTAACACCGGCTGCCATTTTGAACTGTTTACAAGTTCCTCCACCTTGTCTTAGTCCTAGTGTTGGTATCGTTTGAATATGAACTATAGGTGGATCCTGTATGACCTCATTGTTTTTGTTTTGTGCGTTGCATCAGATTTGTGAATAATGATGAAACTTAGCTACATTCTAATGCTAATTGCTGCAAAAACAAAAATAGATAGAAATATATGGGTTTTTTTCCTGATTAGAAAAAAGAGACTTTAATCTTTCTTTTGGTAGGTTCCAGGTTTCAGGTAAAACAGCTGGGAGTGTGAAGGGGATTGCTTCTTCAATCCAGAAGCTGAATCTTGACAGGCATGTTGCACTTTACGGGGAAATATTGCAGAGAATCTATGAGATTCAAGCCATACTCGACCAAGGACAACGCAGTGGCGATCCTGGGCCCTCTGCCCCCACCCTTTGAATTGTTGTACTGTAATCAGTGCTATGCGGAAAAAAAAAAAAAGATATCGCTAGGTGTGCTACCTGACTGGTTTGGTTTGTTTGTTTCTTTTATACATTTTTTGTTCACGTTTTTTTAAGCGCAGCGCACAGCTGCCATGCATTCAGTATCTATCTACTTGTAAAGTATATCCTCACAACTCTACTTTATTCTTCATATCTTATCACCCTCGCCCATCTATGAACTGTAATACATTTACACAGTGCCACAGTTGTAGATTCTGATAGTCTCATAGTTCCTTCCTGTACATTTTAGGGTATCATGGCTACCAGACTGTTTTATACGTCTGAGGGTGACAGACGAGACTCCCAATTTTCGTAGCTAGGTTAAACTTATCAGAATAGGGCTCCTTTAAACATCTGTAGAGGGCGCCAGAAGCCCATATTTTTGTAGTTGTGAATGAGAACATTCAAATCTATGCCAGGCCTGGACTTTTTGTTCATGTTTAGTGTCTCAAAAACGTGACTGTTTGCAGAGAAGAATCAAGAAGAAGTAGAATTCCTACAGAAACAATAAGGACTTTGCAGCTGTCGCTCAGGCCCTAATTATATTCTTCCTTTTAGCCAGAGACAAAAAATCCTGGAGACATGCCGAGTTTTTAGTTACTCTTTCGCACAACCTGGGGTTGTCCATTGAAGACATCGCTCCACTTTTGTGGATACATACGATTTACACAATCTATGGGCATATCGCTTCACTAGTTTGCTTGTTGGAGGTCCACAGCTTGTTGAAACTTTGTTTGGTATGGTTTTATTGAAGCTGACAAAAGTTTTGTGAATTGGTTTTACAAATGGAATTGAATGGAGCACTTGTATGTTTCAATACAAGCTTGACAGACCTTGGCCTTTTGGGGGTGTGGTTTGCTAAAGGTCGGTTGCTCTGACTATCTCTTTCTTTTGTGTGTCCCTTCATCTTATCTTTACCACATCCACATATGAGATGCTTTCCTAACCCCTTATCTGCTGCACCTTGTTCTTCCTTCTCAGTACCCCACCCCTCGCATCCAACCACATTTACAGCATATCACCCTCATTCACCCTATCCACGCTCTCCATACTACACTCAAAAAAACTCACAAGTATCATCTCCTTACATTAGCTGCATGTCCGAACTCAGTGCAGCTTTTTGAATCACTGTTGCTTGACATCATCTCCACCCTTGTCACTTTTCCGGCCACTTTGGCACAGCACTCTGTGAGCATCCAGCTTCTTTTTCAATTTCTTTTTGAGACCTTTTCTCCTTATTGAGGGCGTCAGGTATGGTGTTCTGCACAAACATCAAGTCAGCAGTCTTCCCCAAGATTCTGAAGCCGACTAAACTAGACTCGGACCATTTAAAGACTGAGGAAAACCTCTGCAGTTGATTTACATTAACTAGCTGACAAGATTAGGACAAAGGGATCTACCAGCTACTTGATGATACACTGATTTTTCGCTTTCATTCATCTGTCTGCTCCTCTAAACACTGCAGGCCACCTTTATCTGTATGGTGAGATATACGCTGGCCCATCTCTCTCTCTCTCTCTCTCTCTCTCTCTCTCTCTCTCTCTCTCTCTCTCTCTCTCTCTCTGTTGCTCTCGTAGATCAGAGCTTTGTCAAACTGGTCTCACAATAACCATTCAATACATTTGAGCTTCCTGCTCAAAATTTCTCATATTACTGAACTTGTTTAAACCACTTGTTTATTGTCAGTTGTCACCATAAAATTCAACACAATTGTATCATTTCAATAATATGAGTAGAACTATTTTGTTTTTCAATGTAACTTTGTTTTTGTTTTTTTATAATGTTTGCGCTCAGGTTGTACAAAGTACCGTATTTTCACGACTATAAGGGCAACCTAAAAGCCTTCAATTTTTTGAAAAGCTGACCATGCGCCTTATAATCCAGTGCGCCTTATATATGGATCAATATTGAGCCGCAACAGGTCTCGCTGTCAAGACGCTATCGGTGACCCTGCACGATCGGTGAAACGCATGCACAGAAGATCCCGCCATCTTGGATCGCTAGCTAATACTAATACTTTACCTCAGGGAAAATAATAAAACGGCTGTTTATTCATTTTGGGAGTGAATGGAGTTGTCAGAAAGCTGGTTTGTAATCTATTGATAAAGTTTGGCTGACCTATCTGACTGTTTTGTTGACATTCCCTTTAGCGCAGCACCATCTAATGGATGCATAACGTAACCACAGCCTCTACTGTAGTGCCTTATATATGGAAAAAGTTTCAAAAATATGTCATTCATTGAAGGTGCGCCTTATAATGCGGTGCGCCTTATAGTCGTGAAAATACGGTATGTTTCTGTACTATGTCCTCTTGACATCTTTAGAAATGAGAAGCCTCACCATAAGCCTCCAACTCTAACCCTGAAAATTATGTTTCATGTTTTAAAGTTTTAAAATGAAAATATTAACATTAATTTATTCTTTCATTAAAGCTGCCCAATGCAGAAAATTGAATTTTAAATCACTACAGCCGCGTTACTGAAAAATGAAACTGCACGTTCCCTTCTTCATGTACACAATACGAGCATTAAAAAAATCCACCAGCTGGTGTGCTTAAGTACAAACTAGTCACATGATGATAAGTCATGTGACAAACAAGATGTCAAAAAACTGCAAATATGGCGGACATATCCATACATGGACACTTATGTAGGGATGTAATGATTTTCAAACATCACAATACAATATTATCACGATATGAAGGTCAGGATGCGATAATTATCACAATATTGTCAAGAGCTCATACTAAAAAAAAAGCACAATAACCAGCTACAATCTCGAATAACAATATCGAGGCACTTACTTGCTAATGCAAGCACACATTGATCACTTCACAAGCAAATCAGGTTCCCCTTCATCTGACAATCAGCATAGATTTTAAACATAGAAGGCCAAAACATCACGAATGAAAATTAAATTGCACTAATAAACTAGCCACTAGAGGGTGCTAGAACTGCACAAATGGAAATCAACCTGACTTTTTAAATAGATGTGTTCCTTTTAAATATTGTGAACATGACGACGACGGTATTGTGGAAGTTTTAATATCACAATATTTCCCTTATCGTTACAGCCCTAACACTTATAGCACAGAAACACTCTCTATTGTAGGAGTAAACTAACAATAAACAGCAAAATATCATGAGTATGAATGATGAAAATTCAAATTCAATAGGATCACTGCAGCAGAAAGGCAAGAGACTACATTCATTTGAAAAACACTGATAAGATAGCTCATAATAGAGTTACAGAGGTGCTTTTGGCTAATAATTGAACAAGTTACGGCACCTGAAGGACGAAGTAACAAAAATGGGGATGGATCAATATGTACATTGAACCCCGGGTAGAAGGTGGCATACATCATCACGTGACTGTTCAGCCATTAACATGGCATCTTCAAAGATCTTTAAAGAGCAATGAAATATATCTTTGGGGAGGAAAAAGTGACTTGGGAGGTTATATGCAGTTTTTTTCACGTTGTCATCACTTCATCATTGAGAGACTGGGTGAATGAAGCAGCACTGAGTACCATGCCCTTACAAGTTGTTAAACTCAACACAATCTTTTTTGCCCTTTCACGTAATGTCTGTTTGTACAGTGTCATATAGTTAGCCAGGACATCCATTTAAGCATGTAAGTAATGATAGCTGAGTCTCAGAGTGACAATATAGCTGGAGAGCAGTGCGTGTCTAAAACTATTACTGTCCGCATACGCAAAAAGAGAAATGCATTTAATAGTAAGGTTGTATAATTCTGTACTTAATGTATGATCATTTTTCTTGATATTTGCAGGGAGTTGCAATATGTGTAGGGAGAAGAACCTTCATGTGGTTGGCTCTAATACTGCCATGAAGAAGAACATCTGGGAAATCAGAAAGTGAAATTATGAACATAAACTGCATTATGAGCAGAAAAGGTTCCAGAATAGTGCCCTGCCCTCGTAAGAATTATTAATTGTTTACATTTGCACACAATCTGTATGTTAAAAAGATCAATTTCACAAGTTTTTTTTGCGTGAATTAAATCATAAAATTTGGTGACATTTGTTACATCTTTAGCTAAAAAAAACAAACAAACAAAAAAAAAAACATGATGAGAAGCGTAATTTCACTTGTAATGTTTTGTTGAATATTATATGGGCCATATTTGACGCTACATGAAGCAAAAGACCAAGTACTGTATACTGTGACCTTTTATGTTGGGTGAGGTTGACTACCTAACATTTCTTTATCTTGCGTTTCATTAACTAAATGGTCCAGTCAAAAATAATGAGAAATAAAATAATTCCGTGAAGTATGTGATTATTCATTCACTATTTATTTTATTCAGTTTGGATAGTAAACTGATTTTGGCAGATTTGAAAGCAATATTGTAACTCACTGAATAGCAATTTGATGAGGAGAAAAGGCACATTTTTTATGGTTTCAAACTCACTTTAGTGTTGGTAAGGTAATTGTTTAATTATTTTCATTTTTGCAACTTGCGTGAAATCCCCCAAAGTTCAAGTCTACATGTATCTGTACAGTACTTTGCCACTTGTATTTGACGCAACTTTCCATCAGTCCATCAAGCGCGAAAGTTTTCTGAACATTCCCAAGTTCTGTCATTCTGCAGTGGATACATTAATTGATATAAATCAAGAGAATGAAGGAACTACAACTAAAATGGAAGGATGAGAATTGTTGAGAACTACAAGAATGTTTGTCCCTCTCATGAACAAGATTAGGACTGCTTCCAAAAGAAAGCCTTGCATCCCAACAAAGCTATATTTGTCTTATTCAAAAAAGTACACAGATGTGTGCATTCAACACTGCAAAGAAATGAAAGACGTTTCTGAGTGGAATAGGTTGTGATAGATGGTTAAAAACAACTCAAAATCAGGTGAAAAACTGAGGAGATATATCATCCAAAGACTGATATTTCGCATTTGAGACTTCTTCTGGAACAACTTCAAGTTATCAAAGCTCTCAACTGACTGGAAAGAATCCTGGAAGGTAGTGAAACATCAAATGAGGATGGACATGATGGAATGAGACGAGACACATGAAGTCCCTTTGGAGATTCTAAGGATGGAGCTAACTTTCAGCCCATTGCCTCAGAGTGGAGAAATGTGCCATATCTGAACCGTCTCCCAAAAAAAGGAGAGCTTGTCCCCAAAACACTGTGGGTTATATTCACTAAGAATGCGCTGCGTCCGGTAATAGCGCAAAATACTGCACCACAACTGCACCTGCAGTCTGCGCCCAGTTACCCACCTATTCACTAAGGATATTGCTCTAATCCTATACCGGCGCAAACACGCCCACAAAACTGACAGCTTGGAGCAAATTTGCACCTGATTTAACACACTGGGCAATGGATTTGCGCCAAGAACAAGGTTGTTATAGTAACAGTTGAGAGAAAGATGACATTATTAGAAAGCGAGGTTGGACCGAGCAGAGAGGACGACAACAACATCATTCATTCATAAAGTACAAATTATTGGTAAGATCGTTTTTAAAAAATATATTTTCAGAGGTTAGTGTGGGGGTACTGTATGCATCTGGCACGTAAAAATGATTGTAAAATGCCTCCCCGCCATTGCCAATCAGCCCGGGTTACGTTGTGTGTCCTAAACTAACACGAACACCACCCTCTCTCTCTCTCTCTCTCTCTCTCTCTCTCTCTCTCTCTCTCTCTCTCTCTCTCTCTCTCTCTCTCTCTCTCCCTTTCCCTCTCTGCGTGATCAGCCGCGCATGTTGTGCCGCAAATGGCATGCACTGTTGTCATGATCCCGGGATCATGTGTGTTTTGTTATTGGTGGCTGGCCTAAGTCAGTGGTCATGTAGCTAAAGTTGAAAAAGCTTGCCCTGTCGACATCTAAAGGACATTTTGGTTGGATGACATATGAATGCACATATTACGATGATTTTTGACTCAATAGCCCAGAATTACAGTAATTGTTGATGGTGAAGAAGTGATCATCACAAATGTTGTACCTTCGGTTTTATTATAGTTACTGTACATACACATCACATGTCACATGTGTTCAAGTTGCTTTGAACAATCAGTCTTACTGCGGCTGCCCTTGAGCAGCCAACTTTTTACTTTCGGTGACCCTGTTAGGCTAACTGTAGTCACAGAAAAGCTGCTTCTTGAAGTCATTGTAGCTCAGGGTGACATCTCCTCCTCCTCCTCTTCTTCTTTCTTCTTCTTCAACTCCATCTCAGTCTGCATGCGCATGGACTAAATGTAGGCAGAGGGATGCTCCATTAATGACAAACAATCACAGCTACTTACCAAACTCAGGATTTTCTGATGTTAATGAGACCACAGAAAATCAATTGTACAAAAGTAGTATAGATTGCATGAAAAGATTCGTCTGTTTTTTTTTTCTTTCCCCCCCAACATTGGGGTGCTTTAGGGGAGATGAAATGGGATGATTGCAATTCTAAGAAGTAAGAACCCATGACTAACATGAGTGCAGTGTTTTGTTTGTTTTCCCCCTCCAATTTGTAGTATAGTTAGTGCTTTTTGTACAGCCCACCAAATCCCTGTTAGTACCTCTGTTAGGGCCACGAAGAAAGGGGAAAAAATATGTGATAAAAACTCAAAAGATACATGAATAACATTGTCAAAATAAAATAATAATAAAAATAAAGAATGTAATGGCAGAAGAATAGTTGTCATATCACAAAGAAAAAGGGGTGATTTTTTTCTTTTTTTTCTGAAAAAATATCATGTGACCCTGAAAACAACAGTGACAGTCCACCAGTCCAGTTCTGTCCATGTAATTTACATAACCAAACATTGACTATTTGATTGATGGTAAGTATCCCCCCGCCCACAACCCCACCCCCCAGTGCCCCCCAATTGAAATAAGTTTCTTCCTACACATTATGATGTATCCACTAGTGTTGTTCCGATACCGATACTGGTATCGGCAGAGGTGCCGGTACTGCATTAAAACAGTGGTATCGGTATCGGTGACTACTCACAAGTAACATGCCGATACCATTAATTCCAACGCTAATATAGGATTTTGGATGCAGCATCTTGTGTCTTGCTCATGCACGACATTCACTGATATGTGACATGTTCACTGCATGCCGATCTAAGATATCCTATTGGCCCTTGAATGCTCTAAACCAATGGCAGGACAGCTTTTTCATGTTGAGGAAAAAAAAACACGTAAGTATCGGTATGGTATCGGTATCGGCCGATACTGCAAAGCTGGGTATCGGTATCGGTATCGGAACAACACTAGTATCCACATCTTTATTGATTTATTTCATATCATTTGGAGGTTCGGGGCAAAAATGGCCTGCTATTTTAAACTCTGTCTTTCCACACTGTGACTAAAGCCTTTGTTACATAAAAAAATAAAAAAATAAATAAATAAAAAATCAGCCCAAAAGCAGGATATTCCCACTATCATGCCTCAAAGTGAATATGGTGGTGTTCTGTGAATATGCAGTGTTTTTTTTTTTTTTGTGCTAAACCAAGACTTTGTTAGAAAATACAACCTCAGACTCTCACATATTTTTCACCTGTCCACAGCACTCTACACACCCACATTAAAAAATAGTATGACAGAACTTAAACAACTAATCTGGGACAATAAATCCACCACATTCTAGTGCAAAAATCCACTATATCTTCTTCATTTTATCACTGTACCTCCAAGTCTTTGGTGATAGCATGGTTAGGTCCGTGGGTGACCATGAGAATGCCGTAAGCTTTACAGATCATGCTGTGGCCCAGCTCAGTCTGCCCCGACTGCCAATGTATGACACCTGCACGCATGATGGCCAAGCCCAGCTGGGCGTTGTTGTGGGGATATAACTTCCTGTTGAAGAGGGCAGTGGGGGTTAGATTTTCTCAGGTTGTAACGCCGTATATTCATTTGTAATATGCATGTTCTGTTTAACACTCTGCACTGATCACAAGCATATAGAAAAACCACCAATCCCACTCGCATTCACACCAATGGATGATTTCGAGTCTTCAGTTAATCAAACATGCATTTTTTTGGAATGTGGAAGGAAGCCATAGTACCCACGCAAGGAGAACATTCACACTCCACACAGGGGTCAAAGGTGAGAATCCTCAGAACTGAAGGGCAGACAAGATAAGCACTTGGTCACTGTGCTATAGTGTTAATTTTATCCACCATTTTAAAATTTAGTCTGTTTTAGTCCAGTATCAATCATGCTTGTTAGTTTTTATCATATTCAGTCAACTTCAACCAGTAATTATTTAGTCTACTTTTAGTCGACTAAAAACCGAGCATGTTAGTTTTTAGTCCAAGAAAACCTGATTTTATGCGTCGAGTTTTAGTCAACTAAAAATGTGAACGTTTTAGTCTCGTTTTAGTCTGGACAATCATTTTACCTAGGGATGGGCGAGTACCAATACCAGGTATCAGTATTAGGCCGATACCAGCCTTTGTTCAAGTACTCGAGTACTCGTGACGCAGACGAGTACAAGCGAACGATGGCATAGGGGGAAGACGTTAAGTGAGTCCTCCTTGCATGTAGCTTCCGCTAGCTTGCAGCAGTTTTTCACCAAAACTTCACCGGTTTGGAAATACTTTGTGAATCTTAAACTAAAAGAGCATTTTTGTGTTTTATTTTGAGCGTTAAGATTATTGAAGAGTGACTGTTTTTTTTGTTTTTTTTTGTCAAAATTAAAGGAAATATATTTGTTTGAAAATATCTTTTAGTGATTTTTTTTATTTGTCAAAACGTACTACTGGTATCGGCAGTTGGTATCGGTGAGTACTGAGGGTCTGAGTATCGGTATCGGTCTGAAAAAAAAGTGGTATCGAACATCCCTAATTTTACCCCTGTATATTTTTTTTTTATGGCAGTAGATACTGTCAAACATTTCTGATATAAAACTATTCACATAAAATGTTCTACCATCTTTTTGATGGAAAAACTACTTCTCACAAATGCTTGCAGTATCAACAAGTGGTTACTATGGCTTCATGCTATGAGGTCGTAAATTAGCCAACATTAGTTAGCAGTCGGATTAACATTATTGTTGGAACGTTATTGCCGTTGGCATTAATGTTACAGTATAACTATAATTTATTCTTATTATTTTTTATTTTTTTATTTTTTTTTTATTATTTTTTTTATTTTTTATAAACCTTTCACCATGAATCCAACCACAGTTTGTCCCATGTGTTTGTGCATGTTGCACTCACACATGTTGCACTCACACATGTGTCTCATAGTAACAGATTAGCAAAGACAGGATTTTACAAAATCATACAATTATCATCTCATCTTTGTTCATGAATTAAAATGTCCATAGATTTTAGTCCACTTTTTTTTTAGATGAAGTACATTTTCATCTCATCTTCATTAGTCGCTGAAAATACTTACTGATTAAGACTCATTATTTTTTTCATTTTTTTCATTTTTATTTTTATTTTTTATTAATGAGGGTTTTAGTCTAGTCTAGTCTAGTTTTCGTACAATGAAAATTGTGTGTTGACGAAAATATTTTTTGTTTCTTCTTCGTTAACGAAATTAACATGACTGCTATATGTAAATTATAGAAATAAAACATGGTTTTAAAATGTTTGTATTTGTTTGTGTACTGTATAGTATAGAATAGGTTTGTGTTGTCTGTGGTATTCAGAACAAGGGGAGAAAACAGTGAGTGAGTGGACTGTGTTATTCTGGTATGTAGTGAGGCATGCCTTACATGTATCCATCCACCATCCTCTGAGCGTACACTGCAGCCTCAGAAAACAAGCGCTGGTATGAAAGCACCTCGCTGGCTACACTGAGCACACGCAGTTTGTACAAGTGAGTGTCAGCCAGGACATTCTCCTGCTTCTCCAAACACTCAGCACACAGCTTCACCACCTAAGAGCACAAGAGGCCAGTTAGAAAATAAGTGAGGCTCTCATGTTCATCCTCGAGGAGAACCACTGTCTTGTTTTCCAAATCTCCCTCCAAACAAAGCTTGTTGATGAGCTGATCGTTTGAGTCAGCTGCGTTGGACGAGGATGACATTGAAAACGGGCAGGACAGTGGCTCTTGGGCCCTGTTTACACGGACGCAAAGACGAACCTGTCATGACTCGAGTCATGCAGGAGTAATGTTTGGGTGTGGTCTCATGTCTGGGGTCACGCCTGGGTTAAGTCTGAGTAGAGTTCATGACCGTGCGCCAGAGTTCACGAACGTGTCTGTTTTAGGTATTGATGCAACTGCATCCAGTTTCAATTAGTTTAGGCTATATGATGTCTGGACTATGTGATGTCAGGAATCTTTTGTGCTATATGATGTTTGTTGATGTCAAGAACTATCTGTAATTACTCGGTGAACAGCCATTCAGAGAATTCTATGTCAGTACTGGTACTCACATGTCTAGCCACAACTAATGAGATTGATTGACTGTCTATATAAGAGTCTGAGAATTGTGTGTATTTTGACGGATTATTGTCCACCTGTTCCTGTGTACAGCGTCTCTGAGTTTCTGTGCCTCTCGATGTGAATAAATAGATGAAATCTTATTTGTGTCCGTGCCTTTGGGATCCAAACCTTTCAACACACAACAGAACCCCTGAATAGCCGGCTTTGAAGCCGCGAGGCCGCCATATTACGCCTCCCAAGAAATGTTTCTCGGCATACAATCGTATACCTTTACAGTATCGAAATTACAGAACATTTGAGACAGTACTTAGTGGAAACAACAGGGGTCTAGCAACTGTGCGATAAAAGAAAAGGGGTCTTCAAAGTAGTTTAAACAGTAGCCTACTTGTGAGATGGGAGGAGTAAAATGGCTGCCCTGTCACTTCAACAGATTGCATGGGCTTGTATGGGCTATTGGCTAACCCGTAATATATAGATCAGTGAACAAACATAACACAGGAGGAGTGACAATGCCGGGTGATTCAAGTACAACATTACGCAACACATTTTGTGGTGAAAGCTATCAGCTATCAGCCATTGTTGTTGACAGAATGGTGGTTCATGTGCAATCACGGCAGAAGTAGCTATCGGTCCACATTGGATCGTTTTGAAATCTTTTCACTCTGGAGTCCAGTTTCCAAGTGATGGGTTTCAAGCTCCGAAACCGAGCCGCCGGCCCGTGTGGACAAACTGCCTCAACGGTAAGAAACTTGTGTGGATACACTGAAACGGACTTTTGTGTGAACGGGGCCTTTAAGACCAGGGTTCCCTACTCCTGCGTTTAAGTTTCCTCCAGCCCACCTGCTTTCCTCAGCCAGTGACATTGTGCCTCTTCTCACCGTGTCATACGTATAGCATTTCATGGGGGCTTATGCTGCATTCGAGGATGGTCGGAAGTCGGACTTTTCCGAGTTCAAATCAGGAAGTGTGTACGAAAACGCCCCCTTGAACTCGGAAATTCTACTTGCAAAATCAGGTGGAAAAAAAAGGACACCGACTTGACCGACGGACGACAAGTGACGTCACTCTACAATGACGACAACAGACCGTGAATGGTAAAACACAATTTACTCGAGCATAAAACTAGATAGCTTTCGTCATTCATAAATATTCGACATAATGCCACGTAACACAACGTACGTGACAGTATGCTGCTTTCTCCCTGCATGAAATTATACAGTGAACTACTGAACTGTATGGAATGATTATGAAATAAGATAAAAACAATACATGAAGCAAAATTGCGAGAAGGCAAGTTTGCTGGAGGTCAAAATGAGTTTTGAGGACCAAAATAAAAAAACATTTATCACTATCCATCATTTTGGTTGTTTACTTTCACTTCAAACGCTTTCAGGTCAGAACTGGGGAAAAAACAACTCAGAAATATCCGACCATCCTTGAATGCAGCATTAGAACAACTAACTTCTGTGAGTAGAACTAATTTGCCACTCGATTGCATTCACCTGTGCTGTCCTCTTAGTAACAGCATCCACCACTTGAGCCCAGCTGCTATTGAATTATTTTCCAAACTGAAGACTTTAAACTTATGTTGTGGTGATGATTCGTACATTTGTGTTCACAGACAAGACGATACAAAAGACAGGAAAACACACCTCATGGAAGTCTTTCTCAGCACGGTACTTCTCAATCTTTTCCAGACACCTTTTACTGAAGTCAGTCACTTCTTTCAGCTTCTCAGCAGACGGCTATGAGGAACACACAAGCATGAGGAACCAGTATTATGTGTGATTCTTCCTGTGTGCTCAATCCAACTTCTCACTTTGCCCTCTGCAGCAGCCATCATCAGGTCATCCTTGAGGCGCTGGCTACAGTGTTGACACATGCACTCAAAGTGGTAACGTTCCATCAGCTGCTTCCTGCGGTCACCTGACAGGTTTAGGAAGTCGACGTAGCTGACAGTCAACTCCTGACCCTCGGGGATTTTTCCTAAAGCTCGCAGCTCGATCCTGACAGGGGACACCAAACTTCTGTATTTATTATGTCAAAAATGATAAAAGCAAAGAATGTACATATCGGCTATATGTTTATCGCCACTGTGGAGGTTTTGTTTTCATTGTGTGTTTGTTACCTCTGCCGAGGGTGAGAGGTTTCATTTTCCCGTTACTTTGGTGAGTATCAACAAAAGTGTGGATTTGGTGGTTCAAATACTTCACTTGTCTCAATTTTTATAGTCAGAATGGGAATTCTTCCCTGTTCAAGAATGCTTCCATCTGAGAATGACGTAATTCTCCATGGACCAAGAAGGGCCGGACAAACACTCCACCACTTTTGTTGAAGAAATGCATTATCTGTATCTCTTTTTCAGTTTTGAATTACAGTGACCAGTACAGATTTCATAAATAAATTTGATGGAATCAACATTATTTGCACATTAAATTTCCCAGAGGGAGCCATCCCAAAAATTTGGTTAGGGCGGCACGGTTAGCACGTCCGCCTCCCAATACTGAGGATACAAGTTCGAGTCCAGGCTCTCGCCTTCCTGGGTGGAGTTTGCATGTTCTCCCCCTGCCTGCGTGGGTCTTCTCCGGGTACTCCGGTCTCCTCCCACATTGTCCGTCTCTGTGTGCCCTGCAATTGGTTGGCAACCAGTTCAGGGTGTGCCCAACGCCGGCTGGGATAGGCTACAGCACCCCCCGCAACCCTTGTGAGGAGCAAGAGGTTCAGAAAATGGATGGATGGATGAATTTTGTTAAGTATTGTTTTAAATCACATTATCTACCTCAGATACTGGGGAGTCGAGAGTGTGGGTATTTTTAAGCGGCTGCCTTGATCGCCCATTGACACAAATACTGCACTTGCATGCATTTTGGCTACTTATGACTACAGGCTTCTCTACTTCATCCATTGGCAGAGGTGATTCTAGGTAAGAGGTTTAGGGGTGCTATAAAGATGTTTCAAGGTGCTTGGCTGCTACAAATGGTCTGGGGGTACTTCCCAGAAATTGCATGGGAAGTCAGTGAGTAAACAGAATGTAATAAAAGTTATGCATAGGAGAAAGGACTTAAAATATGAACATATCCCAACCCTAATTTTTTGGTAAGGGTACTCTTTTTGATACAATAGTTTCTCAACATACGCAGTAACAGTATGCATGTTTCTGGAGTAAATCAGCTCACCACAGTTTATAGTGGACCATAGACTTATTTTTGAAATTTTCTTATAAATGAAACACATAACAAATAAAATATATTAATGGAAATGAACTTAATACAGAATATTTGTTTTATGACTATACTTGTCTGTACTGTACTATGTACATTAAAATACACATAAAAAAGAAATGTGATTGAATCTACATAATAATAATAATAATAATAATAATAATAATAATAATAATGCATGTACAATTTTGTGTGTGGGTGAATACATTCATAAAACATTAAAAAAACAAATTGACTTTAGAACTGTTTGTGTCTGCCTTTTTACATTTTTTACATGTTTTTTTTGTTTGGGGCGGGGGGGGGGGTTACTGAAGCACCCCCAAAAATGGGCTAAATACGGATCTGTCCATTGGTATGCCGAAATGTAATTGTGAATTTTGTTAAGTACTGTATTGTTTTAAATCACTATTGGATGGAGTTGAGAGTGTTGACTATTTTCTGATTTCATGTACTTGTATGCATTTTGGCCACTGAGACTATACACATTTCATCCATAGGTAGTCCTACATATGTAAGTGTGAATTTTGTTGTTTTTAAATCAGGGACAGTGCTGGTTCTGGCAGGGCCACCACTTGGCTCATGATGGGAGATTGAAATCAAACTATTCTACTCTTCCACCCTCAGACACTCCAACCGTTTGTTTTTTTGTACTTTTTTTTTTTTAATCCAGATCTGACCACTTGATATCATTCTTTCCATGTATTTATAGTGGAAGTTAACCCAAGTATGTTCTTTACAATAATATGTTGTATGTGCCTCCACTAGTCTAAACACGGCATTCTGATTAATATTGTGTTCGTGGAATATGACTTAAGCAACTAAATCCACCTGTTTTTATTCATCTGTGTGGGCGGCCATTTTGCCATGCTGTCGGCTTAAAATGACATCACAGTTCCACAGATACAATGTTCATCAGAATAGCATGTATACACTAGTATGGCTGCATAGAACACATTATTGTAGACAATTTTGGGTTGACTACCCTTTTAAAAACATACATTTTCAGTGATTTAATTGTAGCATTTCTTTTGATAAACACATACCTCCTCTGAGAATGGAGAGCAGAGCTAACAGCAGTTTGGCTGCAAAAGAAAATGGAAAATGGAAAATTTATATAGGATGCACCAAGCAACCCGTTATTAATATAATATGAGCAATAATCTATAACAGCTACATAATTCTCTCAGCTATGTGATACATACTTGCCATGGTTGAGGGCAACAGA
The DNA here is from genome assembly GCF_051991245.1 of Festucalex cinctus. Classification (NCBI taxonomy): domain Eukaryota; kingdom Metazoa; phylum Chordata; class Actinopteri; order Syngnathiformes; family Syngnathidae; genus Festucalex; species Festucalex cinctus. Next base: position 9,368,089 of record NC_135425.1, on the reverse strand, counting down.
GCAGTTGGGCGAGCAGTCATGGTTGACCAGACTCAGGTTGGGGAAAAGCCCCACACCGACAGCTTGCAGCCCCTTCTGGTCCCTCATTGTGAATCCATTACACATAATCTACATGGACAAAGAGGATGCATGTCAAGATGAATGAGAGCTAAAAGCGATCTGATTGTTCAACGTTACAATGCCAAAGATGTGTGAGATGTAGTCGACTGAGTGCTGTTTCCTTCCATAGGACCAATATTGAAGGAAACTATGAACGTCGGTCTCGAGCTGTTGAAGGTTCTTCTCGGGCAGGTCAGACACGTGGTCGTCCAGCTGTTCCACTGAGATCAACTGACTGTCTGACGCGATGCCTGTATCCTTGTGAAGGCGCCACAGCACACGAGCAGCAAGACTGCAGGGGAAATAAAAGCAGAGGGAGAGAATTATACATTCTTTAAAAAGAAAAGGGCTTGTTTCATTCCAGCATTTGGTCCAAGTTTAGACAAAGGAGAGCCTAGAGTCATCTTCAAGAGAGATCATAATGTTGCAGCACATGATGCACAAACTGGCTCCAATCTGCATCATGACAAGCCAAACAGTAAACAACATTATTGTAATTCTGGTGCACTGTCCCTGGAGTGACTTTGAATCGTCTTTGAACACTACTCAATTTGAACAACATCCAAAACAAGATGGCAGACATAGGGATCAGGGGTCAAAGCTTTTTAATAACATTAGAAACCAAATGTGAATTATTTACTTTTAAGGAGTAGTTTTGGACTGATATCTGATTTCAAATTTGGCAGTGTGGAGTAAACATTTTTCACTGGTAAATTTTGTGTTTGAACGTACTAGCAAACACGTTTAACATTTTCGCTGATTTTATGACACATTATGAACCAAAGTAATAACAAAATCATAGTCAATTCATGTTGTACATTTTCTGCACTGCCGATTTGAAATCTTGAATGTAGTGAAGTTGCCACAATCCTGCTCAAATATTTCAACAACACAAAGTGGATCACATGATGTCATCTGATTTCAGAATCCGTTTTTGGTTTTCAACAACCCATTATCAAGAATTGATCCAATCCATTATCCAAAATCCATTCAGATTAAAAATGAATATTGGCCATAAAACAATAAAAACGAAAAACCATTGTTTGTCCCAGCAGTCTTCTTTTAGTGATTTTCTGTTGCAACATTTGTTTTTTTGTTTTTAAACAATTGATCATTTGAGATTTTTGGCATCTGTTTTTGCAGTTGCACGTTTGGGTCAGCCCTAGTTTAGTCGTGTCATACTACAAGGAAAAAAATAATATTTAAGGGACACTTGAGCTCATTGAGCTATTTTCAGAAGTACAACGTTAATATTTTGTCCAGAATTAATTCGATAACTTCATTATTTTTCATGTATAACTAATATTTTAAAAAACTAATTTTTCCACTTGCTGTCGACTGAATAATAATAATAATAATATCAAATAATAATGATAATAATAATAATAATAATAATAATAATAATAATAATAATAATAATAATAATAATAATAATGAACTTAATTTGTATAGCACCTTTAAAAACAAGTGTTTACAAGGTGCTTTGACAAACCCATTAATAAAGAAAATCCAGATCATAAAATGTAAACAACTATAAAACAAAATAGACAAATCCTTACATACATACATACATACATACATACATACATACTGAACAAACACATAAATAAATAAATAAATAAATAAATAAATAAATAAATAAATAAATAAATAAAATAAACATAAAATAAACATAAAATAAATAACAAATATAAACATAAACATCCAAACATAAATAAACACATAAGAAGGAGGGAAACCCAAAGGCAAGCATAATCCGAGGCAGTACAGGAATCCCACGACTCAAGTGAGACCAGGAGGTGGTACAGTGCAAGGAATATAAAACATGTAATTTAAAAAAAAAAAAAAAAAAAAATGTCCATTCAGTTTTTCACACAATTACATTTTTCTTCAATACCAAATCTTATTTTCAGTGTTGTGGCTCCATACAATCAGTCGCATTTTCACGCATCTTAAAAGTGGACTGGATCTTTCTTACCGAACATTTTCATTGGGTGGTTTGCCAGCTTTCTTGATGGCTGCACACTCCATCTTATGTTCATCCCAGCATGCAGTCTGGCAGGTCCGGTTACAGTAGAAGGCAAATTGGCATTGGGCACAGCGGTGTAGGTTGGCCTGCTGACGGAAGCAGCTGTGGCACACCTCCATGAACAGGCTGAGCGAGTGTAGAATAATGAAGTCGGTAAATGTTTTATGACACATTACACCAAAAACATAAAATTAGCCGTGGGAACGTCTTTATTTAGTGCAATCATATTTTAACTCATTCACTCCCAGCCATTTACATTGAAGCAACCCCTTTCGCTCCCGACTGTTTTACTTGATTTTGACTGATTCTGCAAGGTCCAGAATATTGTGTTCTGTTGCGATAAAAACATGGAACCTGCCAAAAGAAAGATTTAGTCTCTTCTTTCATCAGGGAAAAAAAACGTACATTTCTATTTGTTTCCGTTTTGCAGCAATTAGCATTAGAATATAGCTAAGTTTCATCATTATTCACAAATTTGTGGTGCAACAGCTTGCTTTCAACATGGTCCTGATTGATCTCTTATACTCTGCTGCCACCAGCAGGCAGATTTTGTCATTACTATCACTTTTTCCCCCTTTCACTGCAGTAGAGACGCTGCATCAAAGCCTTCTGGATGATCTAGCATAAAAAAAAAAAAATGAGAAAAAAAACGTATAAATACGTCTTTGTGACACTTAAAACATTTAAAAAAGAATGTATATTTTTTTGGATCAAATGAGTTAATTATATCCATCCATCCATTTTCTTGACCGCTTATTCCTCACAAGGGTCACGGGGGGTGCTGGCGCCTATCTCAGCTGGCTCTGGGCAGTAGGCGGGGGACACCCTGGACTGGTTGCCAGCCAATCGCAGGGCACACAGAGACAAACAACCACCCACACTCACAAGCATACCTAGGGACAATTCGGAGCGCCCAATCAACCTGCCACACGTCTTTGGAATGTGGGAAGAGACCGGAGTACCCGGAGAAGACCTACACAGGCACGGGGAGAACATGCAAACTCCACCCAGGAAGGCCGGAGCCTGGACTCAAACCGGAGTCCTCAGAACTGGGAGGCGGACGTGCTAACCACTCGTCCACCGTGCCGCCCAAGTTAATTATATGGAATAAAAAAATATATATATTTTTGAAGTCAGAAGATAGTTTTACAGTGAATTTATTGCACTGTGTGAATACTTGTGGCATGGTATTAATATAACACAATGGTTTACAAGTGTCTTATATGTGTCGCTCACTCATATGCCTAATAATATGAAATTAAAAATTAGTGCTGTCAAAGTTAAAGCGTTAACTAATTAATTAATCACAAAAGATTATCGCATTAATCATTGTATTACCACAGATTAATCACACTATTAATTTTGACCGCAGATTATCCTTTTTAGCCGACAGCGGATGGTTACGTTAAAGGTAGCTGTTGGAGTTTGAGCAATAAACGTAACTACATGCATTAAAGTAAAGCATTTAATAAATGTTTACATATGACGTAGGTCATTTTTTCCCATTTTAAATTATGCAAATAATTGACTGATTCGAAAAAGCAGGATGAGAGTGTGCAGTGGATATAAATTTTTGAAGACATCCTCATAACTTTAAATGTCGAAAAAAATAACACATAACAGGTGCGCTTCAATTTTAGCGGGCAAAATATGTTGGGGAAAGAAAACATTTTTAAGTCGGTGATTAATGATGATTAATCACAATTCTAAGATGTGATTAATCTGATTAAAAATTTAATCGTTTGACAGCTTTACAAAAAATATTTCAAAATTATATTTTGAAAGTCAGATGGTACTTTTAAATTGACACTGCAACATTGACTGATCAACTACAAAAATGTGTTTTTTTATGTTTTTAACAAACATAAAAGTAATTGTTTTCAATGAACAATTAGGAGCAAGTCCAAAACAAAGTCATGTGCAGGCTGAAATGACACCTTGTCAGCTACTGTATCTTGTTTTGCTGATGTCATGACAGTTGGGAAATTTAGAAATGAGCTCATATCCCAGACAAGGTTGGTGGAGGCACCTGCAGTCAAAACACTAACAACATACACATCAAGAAACTCTTGTTGCTTTAGTCTGTCTAAACAGACAAACGGATCCTCCTACCTGTTAAAGACCACAGCGGCAAAGCTGGCCTCTGCAAAGACCACCTCCCCGGTGCTGAGGTCTCTGCTGGCTCTTAGGCCGCGACCTTTCTGCCCAGCATCAAACAGCTCAACGCTATCCATATTTCCCACCGTCATTGTCCGTGAACACAACAAAAAGGCAGACAAGAGGACGGTAGCAGAAGGTGGGACGGCCTAGAAAAGCTACAGGGAAGTGCTCGGTTCTCACAGAATTCTCAGACACGTTAAGGGGTGCTGGCTCCTTGGCCCGACCCCTGCCATAGCCAAAAATACATTCACCTTCTCTAAGGGGGGCACCATGTCCCAAGTGTGGGACAGAAGAGCAGAAGAGGGAGGTGAGAGGGTCTGAGGTGCCAAAGGTGGGAGTCGTTCCCTTGTTGGGTTGCCTCCCCCTTATTTATTTTTGTCCGCGCCAGCTGTCGCCTTTCATTACAGGCACATGAAAAGCGAGAGACACTCCCACTTGTTTCGATTTCAAGTGTGATAACCAACCAATGGGCAAGAAAAGCATGATTATGTTTTATAATTAATTGTATTGATTTTGTTGTTCTGTTGTGTGCTGAAGGGTTGGATCCCAAGAGGCAGACACAAATAAGGTTTTAACTATTTATTCACATAACTTGACTAAACTATAAAAACGAAAATGCATCGAGAATCACGACACACCTTGCGCAGCGGAGAAGCACAGCGAAACAGTGAGCAATAATCTGGCAAACACACACATTTCTCAGACCCTTATATAGACAGTCAATCAATCTCATTGGTTGTGGCTAGACATGTGACTACCAGTACTGACATAGAAAACTCTGATTGGCTGTTTAACCCAGTAATTACAGATTGTCCCTGACATCAACAAATATATAGCTTAAAAGATTCTTCAGTAACACGATTAAAGATTCCTGACATAACATAGTTCTTACAGAGAGTTCCAAACATCATATAACATCACACAGCCTAAAACTAGTTGAAACTAGATTACCAGGTCATTAACTCAAACCTAACCCAGGCGTGACCCCAGACATGAGACAAGACCCAAACATTACTCCTGCATACTCGAGTCATGACAGTTTTATTTCTTGTACATACTTTGTGGAACACCAAGTTTATTTGCTGTTCAGTTTAATGACTTCACTCATAAACTTATGTAAATATTTTATTAGATTGTTTTACACAACTCATTATTGCTTCTATTATATTCGTCTGACAAATATGTAACACAAAGTTTATTAGTCTGTTTATGTTAAATTTCAGAACTGCAGCGTGTGCTACCTAATCAGCATCTTGACATGCCGCACCTGAGGTGGATCATGGCGAAGTAGATGTGCTCACTAACACAGACAGATTGTTCAACAATCTTTTGAACTCTTTTGTGTACATATAAAGAGCTTTGAGTCCAACTCAGGAAATTGGGAGTTTGATGCGACGACAAGTGGTAAGTGGCTGGAAAAATTCTAAACTAGTTTCAATCAATATCGGAATGTCAAGCTGTGTGAAACGAGGCTGGATGCAGTGCACAAGAGATCAATATGAAAAAATATGATTACTGTAATTTTATTGATTTTGGAATGTAACAAACAGTAATACAATAGTCACGAAAAACAATTTCTTCATATTTCCTGATTTGTACAATGGAATGACATCATTTGTGAGACATGCAGTCCAACAACATGAAAGGAAAATCTCAGACATGAAGACTTTGGTCCACTTTTCACTTAAGTTTAAAGTACAAAGATGTGATAGTACATGTCTTAAGGTATAAGCTGATTCATAACAAACTAAATAGGAGCTTTTAAGATGACATTTTAATCAATATTTATCTTCAACCAAATGCTGTGTGGTCTACTTTCAAAGTGCAATTACCATGACAGGTTTAATTAAGGCCACAAAATATTATTAAGGCCATGGAATGTATTCAGCATGTCAGCATTTAAAAAAAAAAAAAATAAAAAAAAAATAAAAAAAAAGATTATTGCTTAAAAAGTTTAAGCAACCTACTACAGTAGGTTTAGAAGTAACTTTGCAATTATGTACCCTTGGTTTCATCAAAAATAAATGCAACTTCAATTGTATAGATGGGGAAATGGAACAATATAACGTATGTTTTCCAAAACTCTGAATTTCCTCGGGTCTACACGTCGTAGAAGTCAACGTGATCTCCTGATGTGTATTTGTCTTCCAGCAGCAGCTTCATCATCTTAGCACACGAGGCCTCACATTTGATCAGCTGGCCTTCGTCTAACATGTCTGAAAACGCCTTCCTTAAGCTCAATTCCCCCGTTTGGGTCCTGGCTATTACCTGCATGTCTGTGTCCAAAGGACCTGGTAAATGCAAAAAAGAAAATAGAGAAAATACATATAAATAAATACATATACAGTACATACATTTAAAGAAAACCCCACCTGGAGCATAGTTGAGCACACGCAGGTCTGGCTCCTCTTCTGCCAGAACCTTGAACATCATATCTCGGGCCGCCTTGCCAGTACAGTACAGCACCCAGGAGCAGAATGGCTTCAGGGCGCACAGCGAGGAGATGTTGATCACGCAGCGGCGCAGACCTGACTGCTTTGGAAAGGCCTGCAGCACGCTGGCAGTAAGGCACAAAGCAGAGCTGACGTTGGAAGATAGGTAGGCGTTCACCTCGGCCATGCTGGTGAAGCTTTTGGTGAAACGGGACACGTCGCCCAGTGAGGCTGAGAAGACAGAGGGAGGACGTTGCTACACTGAATATTGAACTTAGCAACTAATTATTAAAGAAAATAAATAAATCAATAAATTCTCCCTTATTGCATGTCCTGTTTTGGGTCACATGGACTTTTTCTGTCGAATAATCAGGTATTCGGATAAAAATACAAAATTATATTTTTGTAGTAATATAAATGATATTTTAGACAAATCATTCCCCACAAGATTTATGTCTCTAACACATCAGAGGCACAGTGTTGCAAAAGAAAAGAAGTAAAGTGATCAGCAGGAACGGCAACTGTGCCAGGCTGTCAGCATCAACGTGTGCGAAGTCATTTACATCTATTAAACTGCCTTTGAAAAGTAATTTGATGGCTTGCGTTAGCCAAGCGCTGCTAGCCACTAATGTTGGAGCCAACACTAAATGCTGGCAACAGGTGGGCCCGTACATGTCAGCTTAACTAAGTCTTTTTTTTTCTTTTTAAATTTAAATTGGCTACTGAAGATGATTTCAGGAAGATGATATGTTGTTGATGTCAGTTGCAACAGTTTGAGACAGCAATATAAACGCTCCAAACACAGTCTAATAGATGAGTCAAGTCAGCCATTCAGGGCCGGCGCTAGCTATTTTGGTGCCCTAAGCATAAATGTTTTGTGGTGCCCCCCCCCCCCAACACTCCATCCGCAAACCCCATCACCCCTCCCCTGGTAGAAATGAATTGATCTGAGTATTTGTCAGTTTTGCTTTATTTAACAAAATAACTTGTAAGTAGGGCTGGGTTTGAAATATCGATATATCTTTATCATATCGATACACCTTTTCATATCCCAATATCGATACATAAAACCATGTATCGATGTATCGACCCCCCCATTTTTGTCAATTTATTTACACAGCCTGTGCTGTGGTTGTAATTTATTTAAATTATTATTTATTGTTTTTATCAGGCCATGTTAAATGAAACAGATTAATGTAACTGCAATGGATTCAATTCCTAATGTTAATTCATGCTAATTCATATTCTTACTAATGCATTAAATTAGAGCATGAAGTTTCTACTCTTTGCAGCATTGTTACTTTTGACTGTCTAAAATATGTGCTGCATGAATTCCTCAAGTGAATCGAAAATCGTTGTGAATCATGAATTGAATCGGGCCTTTGTGAATCGAATGAAATCGATTCTGGAAATCTGAATCGATACCCAGCCCGACTTGTAAGTGTCAATATTGAAGTTTTAAAAATGTTCACAAAAATAAGTGATAAATAATAAGTCTTAATAATAAGACACCAAATACTCAAATAAATAAAGCTAAATGAATTAAAATAAAACTCAATGCCACTACTATTAACAAATAAACATCTGGAAATAAACAAAGTGCAAGCAAATTAGTAGAGGCACATGTCTACATTTCTGGGCTGCAAAATCGGCTATCAGGTCATCATATGACAGCTTTTGTGCAATTTCCGCATTCATGTTAGGGTATGAAATGCTCCTTGAACATATTGAAGCATTGATCCTTCCATCCATCCATTTTCTTGACGGCTTATTCCTCACAAGGGTCGCGGGGGGCTGCTGGCGCCTATCTCAGCTGGCTCTGGGCAGTAGCGGGGGGACACCCTGGACTGGTTGCCAACCAATCGCAGGGCACACAGAGACGAACAACCATCCACACTCACAAGCACACCTAGGGACAATTCGGAGCGCCCAATTAACCTGCCATGCATGTCTTTGGAATGTGGGAGGAGACCGGAGTACCCGGAGAAGACCCACGCGGGCATGGGGAGAACATGCAAACTCCACCCAGGAAGGTCCGAGCCTGGACTCGAACCGGAGACCTCAGAACTGGGAAGTGGACGTGCTAACCACTCGACTATCGTGCCGCCCAGCATTGATCCTGTATTCAGAAATATAAGACAATATTCGGGGATTCTACAATGAAATATAGTTTTGAACCATGGTACAAACATTTTCTAAATTGATTAGGATTATGGTATTGTGCAAGCTTATATTTAAAACACAGGTACATGAAAATTTTAATAATCTACCTTTTTATAGAAGGACTGATAGGGCACTATGTAAAAATTCTGGACATAATGTTAAACCTATGAATATGAAATGAGGAAATCTGCTTAGCCTTAAGATGATTATTATTATTATTTTCAAATTACACTTTCACCAGTACATGCCGCTCTTGGCCGTTCCATATGAAACAATATTGTCTCGTCACATTCCATTTAACATACTGTATAATGAACGTGCTGGTCACAACCATTCCACTGCGGCGGTTTGGAGTGTTTTTTTGTTTGTTTGTTTTTTGCTAACTGTGGTCATGTAAACGTAGCTGCTACAAAATAAACAAATTGTCATACCTGCAAGTGACGCGCGAGCATTATCTCATTGTTTTTTCTTTTCCGCCCCCAATTCTGGATGCCTTTTTGATGACATGTCCAGATATCCAAGAATAAACGTCTGCCAAATTTGCGATTGAAGCATAAAGTGCACCCCGCCCCCCCTCCCCCTTTCCCAAGTTGTTTGCCCCGTTGGAGCAAAAGTGCACCCCGCCCCCCTCCCCCTTTCCCTAATAGGAACAAACTACTGTACTAGGGGAGGGGGGGGCACCAATGTAGACCAGCGATACCGCTCGTCGAGTAAATAATGCTACGTTATTTTTTGTATTTATTAACATGCTTTACTAGCTTTTATTTTAAATATTAAACACTGATATTATAATTACTAATATGATTATTTTTACGGGCTTGATTTGTTTTTTGGTGCGCCCTTAGGCAGCTGGTGCCCTACGCGCAGTGCGTGATAAGCGTATGCGGAGCGCCTGCAGCCATTACACCGTCACATCCTGACCGGAACAACTTCAAAATCAAAGAGTTACAAGGCAATGATGTCCATGTATTATTTGGTAAGGTGCCCCCCCCTCTCTTTTTGCCTATTCACTATGTGGAGAGATTTGTCTCAAAATTAGTCACACAAAAAAAAAATTGGGATTTTCACATGTTTTCGAGACCACAAATATATCCATGATTTTCACGTCTTTTTTAAAAAAAATTTGTGTGCATTTTCCATGACTTATGTTTGCGAGTGTTGATTTTTTTATTTTATTTTTAATTAACACAAATAGTCTTCTTTAAATAATACATTGATTAGTATCATATTTATTTCACTATTATTGCTGAACGATAACAAGAGTGAGTGAATGTTTCACTCTTTAATGACACAGGTTGCTTCTTTCATCCACTCGATGCCCCTCTTTCACTGAAAGTTTTACTTGACTCATTGAGCCATTTTCAGCAGTAAAAAGTTAATGTTTTGTCCAGAATGAATTAGACAACTTCATTATTTTTACTATATAATAAATACCTTCAAAAATTAATTTTTCTACTTTCTGCCGACTGAATATAACATCACCTGTGCTGAGGACGTAGGTAACAACCAATCATGGCTCTGTTTGCTGACCAACCCCAGAAAACAGGTGAGCCATGATTGGTCATTACCGACTTCCTCAGCACAGGTGATGTTATCTTCAAATCGACAGCAAGTGTAAAAGTTAGTTTTCAACTGCACATGAGAAATGGACACCTCTTACTTATTCATTTTAGATCTTTACTTATTTTTAATACGTTTTTTTTTTACTGTAAATATTTACATTTTTGCTCTATAGCTTCCAGGTTATGTAACCTATTGACCCCAAATCAGTGCTGGTTCATAGTGGCATGTCAGCTGGATGATGCACACCTCTTACTTATTCATTTTAGATCACCACTTATTTTTTATATTTTTTTTCTTGTAAATATTAGCATCTTAGCTCAATAGCTTCCAGGTCATGTGACCTATTAACCCCAAATCAGTGCTGCATCATAGTGACATGTCGACCGGATGATGCAGGCCTCTTATTTTTTCCATTTTAGATCTCTATTTATTTATTTATTTTATTTTTCTGTAAATATTAGCATTTGAGCTAAATAGTTTCCAGGTCATGTGACCTATTAACCCCAAATCAGTGCTGCATCATAGTGACATGTTGGCTCGATGATGCACGCCTCTTATTTTTTCCATTTTAGATCTCTACTTATTTTTAATATTTTTTTTAATGTAAATATGAGCAATTTAGCTCAATAGTTTCCAGGTCATGTGACCTATTGACCCCAAATCATGGCTGGCTCATGGTGACATGTTAGCTGGATGATGCACAACTCTCATTTTATTTATTTTTTCATTTAGACCTCTACTTATTTTTAATCATTTTTCAGCAAAAATTAGCATTTTTGCTCAATAGTGTCCAGGTCATGTGACCTTTTGACCTTTTCGACCGGATGATGCAGGCCTCTTATTTTTTCCATTTTAGACCTCCACTTATTTTTAATTAATTTTTGTCTGTAAATATTAGCGTTTTAGCTCAATAGCTTCCAGGTCATGTGACCTATTGACCCCAAATCAGTGCTGGTTCATAGTGACATGTCAGCTGGATGTTGCACACCTCTTACTTATTCAGTTTGGCTCTCCACTTATTTTTAACATTTTTTTCCTGTAAATATCAGCATCTTAGCTCAATAGCTTCCAGGTCATATGACCTATTTGACCCCAAAACAGTGCTGCATCGTAGTGGCATGTCGGCTGGATGATGCACACCTCTTATTTCTTTTTCATTTGAGCTCTCCACTTATTTTTAAATAATATTTTTTTTACCTGTAAATCTGGGCATTTTTGTGCAATAGCTCCTGGTCATGTGTCCTATTAATCACAAATTACGACTGGGTCATAGTGGCATATCTGCTCGATGACACGCACCTCTTTTTTTTTTTTTTTTTTCCTCTCCATTTCAACCTTTCCTTCATTTTAAATTAACTTAGTATAAGGGTATTGGTCATGGAACCTATTCACCCCACAAGAGTGCATACCCAGTGAAACGTGAATTGGTGCTATGTTATAGTGAAATATATTTTAAACTGTTAATCATAATATCTTTTAAATTGCTTTTAAAATTAATCTTGTTTTTGAAAACCTATTATTTTGAAAACCGGATGTGGTTTTTCGTGCCAGCGTCCCTTCGCGCGCACTACGTCCTAGAAAAGGGCGAACATGAAATTAAAAGTGCAGCTTGCTTGACTGCGTAAAAAGAGGCGAGTAGCTTCACCGCAGTTTTAATTCAGATATTCCAGAAAAACATTTGTAAAACAGCATGACCTTACCTGCGTTATTAACCAAAATCAGGTGTTCTATGTCCGGTGAAAAAGCCTCTTTCGCGGTCCGGACGACCATCTCCGGCGCTTCTGTCAGGGACAGATCCACCGCCAAGCACCGAACTTCTAGTTCGGACTCGGCCAGCTCTGCCTGAAGAGTCCGCAGCTCGTCACCGGATCGCGCTACCACGACGAACACCGACCTGGGCTTCACCAGCCGGGCCATCTCCTTCGCAACAGTCCGGCCAAAACCTCGGGAGGCTCCGGTGATGATGCACAGAACTCGACCAAGCTGCTCCATTCTCTCTGTGCCGCAGTGGAACCAAATGATTTTTCCTGGCTGTCAGCTTGCTACGCTTGCTTGTGGCACTTCCTCTTTTATTTAATAGGCGTGGCTCGCCATCACTTGTTGCCCTATCGCCATCTCTCGGTTTCACGCTACCTTGACACAGATCATTTTTACAATGTCACATGAAGAAACAAACGTATTATGATTACGCCCAAGTAAGAGTCACTAATATACATTTGCGCAATAGAAAGGATGTTAAAGGAGACTATAAGATACGTATTTGAAAATATCACTGGTCAACAGAATTCATTCATTCATTCATTCATTCATATTAGAGATGCATTTATGTTTTTGACTCTGATTAAAAAAATGTCTACTTTTTTTCTAGCACTTTTTTTTTTTAAAGATATTTTAATTTATTGTTTAAGTATGAAAGTTTTTTATCATGGTTTACCATGAAAAAGCGATTTGGGGTTGAAATGGAGCTTTGTAACTTTTGGGCTTGAGTTAAGAGGAGGAACCAATTGAGCATCTATTTTTCTCTTGTGGTATAACAAAGTATTTGTGGAATGATGTCATAATCTGGATCCAAATTAAAATGAATAAAGTATCACAACCACATTTGGATGGAATTCTTAATGGTAGAAAATAAACTACCAATCAAATGTTAATTTGTAATACTGTAATGATTATGTATAAATAACATACATAAATGTAAATAGCAAAATAGAAAGCCATCCCTGATTTTGTGTAAAAATTAATTGCAGTCACATTTTGCTTCGTCACTTTTGACGGATTTGAATACCGACTATCATACTCTATGTGAAGATGTCTCAAAGTATTTATGTTTTGAGTGATAAAACTGATAAAACTGTAATTGGCTTATAACATGGGATCTGCAGAACTGCCTTGATTTTTTTCCGTTTTTGTTTCTTTTTTCTTTCTTTTTTACTTGACTTATAATCACAAAAAGTTATTGCTTTGTGTGAATAAAGAAAAAAAAAAAACACCTACAAACTGGCGTGCCTACTTAGGAGTGTACTATATGGGGAGTAGTGTGCACATTCGGACACTGACTGAAAGCGGGTATGTAGAAAAAGCTTAAAACCAAAACAAAACAAAAAAAAAGTTATTGATCATTGAAATTAACAACACTCATAGAGGATAATACCATTCGAACATGGCAACAATATATAAACTAAAATAAATATATGTAGCCTCGGAATTAATATATAAAATAAACAAAAAGGGGATTCATAGATGCTGTAAAAACTTGTCATTAACAGTCATATACTAATGAGCATAAACAATGAGTTAAAATCAAATGAATAACTATTGAGCATATTCATACTTATTTTTCTTGCATATTTGGGTCCACCGACCCCCCCCCCCCCCCCCCCACACACACACACACACACACACATACTACTTAAGACATACAAAAAAACCCAATTTAAATTATATGCAATAAATCCTTTGAATGAGGACTTAGTCCTTATTCATAATTAAATAATAATTGTGATCTTTGCCCATTAACAAAATAATATTAATCAAATCTGAAACAGAAAATTCTAAATTGTCCATAATGAATTGAGGAACATCATTCATTCTTATTGGCAACCAATTTTAATATTAATCCAAAAACCTTGCAAAATAGGGTAAAGAAAAACACAAATGATCCAACACTTCATCATTATAGCAGAAGGAAGAGTTATTTATCTCAAAATTAAATCTTTTCTTTAGAAATCACGACACTGGAAATTAAATTATTATTATTTATGATGTCTTTTTTACTATACCTTCCTTGAAAGCATCATGATCTAATCTATGTAACCTAAAATGAATATCCATAGCCTGTTGGATTCACTCCCTCAGCCTTTATTTTATTTTTTTCTTCCATGTGTGGGCGATCAAGAACAGAACTCCACAGTTCCCATTTCCTTTCTGAAACAACACCGCCCCCTTGTGCCAAAGTGTGGCACTGCAACACTCTATCCCCATAATGCAACTCTATAAAGGGCCAAGCTTGGCCTGTAACACCTGGATGACGTCCTGATCTTTCCCAGAGACCTGACTAAACATCGCAAACACGTCCGAATGGTACTGCGTCTCATGGAGAACTGTCTATGTTTAAGCAGAGAAGTCCGAGTTCCATTTGATCTTGGTACAGTTTCTCGGGTTCCTGTGGAGCAAGAGATATCACTGCTTGTAGTAACAATAGTTAGCTGTGGCCACGGCCCAGCTAACAGCAGAAAGTCCCATGCTATATTGTCTAAGAATTACTTTACAATGCATGACGTGATTTTCCTGGCTGACAAATGAAGCTGGTTTTTAGAGGGAACTTTATGCTTGAGTTCACACTAAAGTAGGAGTTAAAAGATAATAATAATCACACAACTGACGACACTAATCATCCATCCATGTAGGAACAGCGTGATGAATAAAAAAAGCAAGTATGGAGCGACACCTACTGGAGACGTGAGTGTATAGGAAGAAGACAGTGACAGTCTAAAAATCAGATATATGTCAATATGGATTTAATATTATGAATATGAAACATCTCAGTCAAGGTGCATCATTTAAGACTAATTTAAATTTAGAGTAATGAAAACAAAGTGGAGATATTTACGGTAAGATCATACACAAGGAAATTCAGTCTGTTTTACAGAATTAAAAGTACAATATTTTAAAGCAAAAAAACAACCCTCAAAAGAACGAAGGACACCTACAAAGTACGGAAATAGATGTTTGAATTTTAAAGATTACTAAAGTTAGCAAATAAAACTTACAGTATAACAGAAATAATTAGTTAAAAACATTGAACGATTTCAATCATTAGACACGGTGAAAACTTAAAGCATAAGTTTTTTAATATTCACGCTTAATATTACTTTCGTATTTAATTTAGAAGTCCATCCATCCATCTTCTTGACCACTTATCCCCCACAAAGGTCGCGGGGGGTGCTGGAGCCTATCTCAGCTGGCAGTAGGTGGGGTACACCCTGGACTGGTTGCCAGCCAATCGCAGTCATTTAGGAGTCATTGAGTAATATTTTCTTTCAACCAATATAGTCACAAGCACCGAAACGTAATATGGGCCTTCAGAAGTATTTGGGAGCAAACACTTACTTACTTACTTACAATTACATCTCAGGGCAATTTAGCGTGTTCAATCAACCTGCCAAGCATGTCTTGGGAATGTGGGAGGGGACCGGAGTACCCGGAGAAAACCCACGCAGGCACGGGGAGAACATGCAAACTCCACCCAGGCAACCAGTTCAGGATGTACCTGCCTACTGCGCAAAGCCGGCTGGGATAGGCTCCAGCACCCCCGCGACCCATGTGAGAATTAACCGGTTAAGAAAATGGATGGATGGATAAATAACTCAGAATTTATTCAGGTCTATATATCGTAGAAGTCAATGTGATCTCCTGATGTGTATTTGTCTTCCAGCAGCAACTTCATCATCTTAGCGCACGAGGTCTCACATGTGACCAGTTGGCCATTGTCTAACATATCTGAAAGCATCTTTCTGAAGCTCAATTCCCCCGTTTGGGTTCTGGCTAATATATGCATGTCCGTGTCCAACTGACCTGGTTAAATGCAAAAAAACAGAGAAAACACACCTAAGAAAAATTTGAAATGAAAAATAAATACATATACAGTACATACATTTAAAGAAAACCCCACCTGGAGCATAGTTGAGCACACGCAGGTCTGGCTCCTCTTCTGCCAGAACCTTGAACATCATCTCTCGGGCCGCCTTGCCAGTACAGTACAGCACCCAGGAGCAGAATGGCTTCAGGGCGCACAGCGAGGAGATGTTGATCACGCAGCGGCGCAGACCTGACTGCTCTGGAAAGGCCTGCAGCACGCTGGCAGTAAGGCACAAAGCAGAGCTGACGTTGGAAGATAGGTAGGCGTTCACCTCGGCCATGCTGGTGAAGCTTTTGGTGAAACGGGACACGTCGCCCAGTGAGGCTGAGAAGACAGAGGGAGGACGTTGCTACACTGAATATTGAACTTGGCGATTAGATTATTTAAAAAACACATCAATTCTCCCTAATTGTTATGATGGAGTATTAGGGCCACGTATAAATATTGTTTTTTTAGAGAGCTTTCTACTATTCTGAAAAAAAAAAAAAAACGTTGCCAAATTTGCCATTGCGACTTTCTAAAGTGGCAAATTTGCAAGAAAAAAAAGTGGCAAATTAGTGACGTTCTAAAGTGGAAAATTTGTGAGTTTATAAATTGGCGAATTTGAGAGTTCAATTCACTTCATTCCAACGTCAATATATTCCATCTATTCACGCCATGAGCTCTTCCAACTTTTTCAGTTCCAAAATTCACACCTTGCCACAATTCTGTTTTGCACCCTACTATTCCTGACTCGTTTCCAATGGCAGATTCAACATTATACATTTACTTCACTTCAACAACATATTCAAAACATTTAACTCTTTTATTTCACTTTAGAGATGATTTTAAATCAATTAGCGACTTGAATCTAACATTCCATTTTGTTAGATTCTTCAAACCTTACCTCATTTTTGTTTTTTCTGCTCTAATTTCTTCATTTATCGATCGATTTACACCATTTCAACTTTCAATTATTCAGCTCTTTCCAGGTCATTCTGCATCATTCTATGCCATTCAATATCATTCTAAATCATTCCAGTTTGTCATGAATCTTTCCAGCCTTCACACGCCATATCCCCAGAATTTTTATTTTTTTTAAGTTTCTCATGCTTCTTCTTCTTTTTTTTTTGTTTATTTTAACTTTAATAATATGGTATTTTAGTCCTTCCCATTTGCAACTACTTTTTTTGGAGATCAAGCTTGCCTTAGCTAACTCCCTCCCTGCTTCCCTGAATTCCCACAGTCCACATTGACAGACACAATGCACTTAACTTGCACTTGCCCTATTCTGTTAGCTACCCTAATAAACAAACATGACTGTAACCATAGTCCTCATTATATTTGAAGTACATGGTGAACTCCAAGTTCACACTTTTTTGTGCATAAAACAATAAATGCTAATTTTATGGTATTGAATGTTTATTAATTATTTTAAATTAAAACATCCCTAGGTAATAGATACGCAAAATAACTGTTACATGAGCAGAAACTTACATAAAAGCGCCTCAAACAGAGTGAATTGAACCAGTTCACTGCTTTTAATATACAGGCTAACGCCCAAAAGTTTAAATAAGTAATACTCACTAAATATTTAAACAAGGCTACATAACTGTGGTTTGCAAGTACAATCAAAAACCTGCTGCACAATTTTAGTGCGTTTTACCCAAAGTAAACTTTAATTAATGTTGTACCTGAACAAGTTAACGTGAACTGAACGCAGTAGCCTATATTTGTTCTTCGTGAACGTTTTTGTGAACGAGTTCATCCTGGATCGCAGGAACAGTTGTGTTTGTTGTTTCATTTTAAAATTGCCTTTATTTTAGTAAACAGTATTCTTATTTTACTTCCTTACAAATGTAATTCCTCAATGTCCTTTTAAGGTTGAGTTTTCAAGGATACAAGTAATGTTCCTTTCCTTTTATTGTCATACATTTTCACATACATGGCATTGCACAAAATACAATACCCGAGGTCCCAGCCAGTTAGCCCACTAAGACTTGTGAAAATAAGATAAAATAAAAATATGACAAAGAAAAAGGTTTTGTAATGGTTAAGAATGGAAATTTTGGTCATTTTGTACTTTAGAAAAAGAGTAGTGTGTTCAAGAAGAAAGTGTTCAACATGCAGGGATGAATATGCATTAGGCTATGTTAATGGTTTTGAGTACTACTAAGTTATGAAATAATTGAATAATGACTCAACCAGTTCAGTGTATCCTGCCCACTGACTGAAGCCAGCTGGGATAGGCTCCAGCATCCCCGCGACCCTTGTGAGGAAAATGGATGGATGGATAATGACTGTATTAATTGTGATTATAATTAATCTCTATTAAAATAAAAGTGATTTATGGTTTTTTTTTTTTCCATAATCGTCCCGGACGACGATTCGTCCGAACAGCTGGCAGAAAACAGCAGGGGTTGGACAAACAAACTATGCAATAGTTCATTTTTGGATTGATGAAATTGATTGTGAGCTTAACTTGAAACTACTTCGCGTAGAAAATGAATTTTCCCGACACGGCTTTAATTTATGAAGTATTCCAGAACAACATCTGCAAAACAATTAGTGGGCAAGTGTGGTCTTACCTGCGTTATTAACCAGAATCAGGTGTTCTATGTCCGGTGAAGAAGCCTCTTTCGCGGCCCGGACGACCATCTCTGGTGCTTCCGTCAGGGACAGATCCACCACCACGCACCGAACCTCCAGGTCGGACTCAGCCAGCTCTGCCTTAAGAGTCCGAAGCTCGTCACCGGAACGGGCTACCACGATGAACACCGACCTGGGCTTCACGAGCCGGGCCATCTCCTTCGCAACAGTCCGGCCAAAACCTCTGGAGGCCCCGGTGATGATGCACAGAACTCGGCCGAGCTGCTCCATTCTCTCTGCGGCACAGTGGAGCCAAACGATTTCTCCTGGCTGTCTGTCAACTTGCTCCGTTTGTTGACTGTTGTAATGTGGCTCGACCTCTTTTATTTCATAGGCGTGGCTCGTCACCACTTGTTGCCCTATCGCCATCTCTCTCGCGCTACTTTGCCAGGGATCATTTTACAACGTCACACGAAACAATTCAATAAGCTTATTATGATCACGCCCAAGTAAGGCTCAATATTATACATTTATTTGTTCGATAGAAAGGGTGTTAAAGGAGACCACAACATTTTTTAAAGAGGTTTGTTTGTTTGTTAATCCGTCAACAGCAATTGTTTATGTTAGGTCTGTGATCTGGTGGGCTTTGTCTCCCTCTAGTGAGCAGTAGGAGGTGCTCTGAATCACACCTGTCACCTATCAGCAATCAGCAGCTATTTAAGGCTGGCTGCGGCAGTCTGCTGGTGCCAAAGGATTGTTTGCTTTCTCCCATGTGCCCATCAGCTGCCTGCGCTTAGTGGTTGTGTATTTTATGTACTCTCGTGTTGTGTCCTTCACGTTTACGCCTACTAGAGTAAGTACATTGTTTTGTGTTACGTGTATAGAGGTTATTTTGCGTTGTACTTTGAGGCCGACCTAGCGTCGTGCAGTTGTAGTGCCTTTTGATTTATTCCACGTGTCGCGTGGGCTTTGTGTTGAATAAACCCTTTTGTAAAACCCCTTTTGTTTGTCTGCTTTGGGATCCAAATTACTCGGCTTTGCAGAACTCCTAACAATGTATTTATCCATATACTGTATTTGTTATTGATTAGAGAGGGATTTGTGTCCTTTAATGTACATTTGATGCTAATTAAAAAAAAAAAAAAATGGATTTGCTTTCTCTGCGATTGGCTGGCAACCAGTCCAGGGTGTGCCCCACCTACTGCCCAAAGCCAGCTGGGATAGGCTCCAGCACCCCCTTTGTGAGGAATAAGCGGTCAAGAAAATGGATGATTTGATATTTGCTTTCTTTCCAGCACATTATGTTGACAGTGGAAATTTTTACGCATTCCACACAAATCTACATTATTGACCCACAAATTCCCCATTCATTTCCAATGACACATTCTACAAATTGTTCCCATTTTACATTCAGCTCATTCATTTCACTTTGGGAATAATTTTCAACATTCCCACAATTACGCTACCAAAAATTCCACATCTTTGACTCACATATTGCACATTTCAGCAGTATTATTTCACCTGATTCCATATAATTATCATTAAGCATTACGCCACATCATTCATTTTTACTATTACCATTCAAAATATTTCTATATTCTTCAATATAATTTAATATCATTCCAAATAATTCAACACCATTTGACATAATTCCATATCTTTCAACAAAATTGCACCTGATTCAATAAGAGTCCACGTTTTATTTATTTATTCAGCATTCACACCCTAGTTCTCCAGAAATCGCTTCATCTAGTAAATTGAAACAAAATGCCCTTTTCATTCAAAGCAAACACCTACAACTCTGAGTGGTGGCTGAAACAGGCCTGATGATTGGCAAAGGTGTGTGACATGATGAAAGAGCTAAGGGTAGCCTATTTCATCTTCAATATTAGTTCAAGTACAATTACTCACTCAAGCACTCAAAATTTAGCTTCACGTAATACAAGCAAAGAAACTGAAGTAACCAGGGGCGGACTGGGGGGAAAAAGTGGCCCGGGAGTTTTGACGGACCAGCCCACCCATGTATTGTGGGGAGCCAGCCAGCTTGGTGTTTCGCGAAGAATGTTTTTTTTTTTTTTTTACACCATAATCCACTATATATGTAGAATATCACGTGACTAAAAATGTAAAACAGGTGTATGGGCTTCCTATAGCCCATATTTATATATATATATATATTTATATATATATATATATATATATATATATATATATATATATATATATGCCCTGCGATTGGCTGGCAACCGGTCCAGGGTGTCCCCTGCCTACTGCCCAGAGCCAGCTGAGATAGGCGCCAGCACCCCCCGCGACCCTTGTGAGGAATAAGCGGTCAAGAAAATGGATGGATTGATATGTATATATATATATATATATATATTCATACAAATCTTACAGTGTACATGTACAAGTTTACTGAATGGTATTTTCTAAATTGAGTAAAAAAAAATCGTAACAATCGACTTGTAAATTCATATCGGGATTAATCGGTATCGAATCGAATCGCTACCTATGAATCGTGATACGGATCGAATCGTCAGGTACTAAGCAATTCAAACCCCTACCGCTTAGTATAAACTTCACTTCAGTGATTTTTAGACATCTTCAGCATGCCAGTTTTTCCAGTTTGACCTTTTACCAAAAATCTCTTTGTCGCTAGCCTCTCAATCATTACAATTTTTAGTCATAATTAATCGTATGACTTCAATAGTTAACTCACGATTAATCACAAATTTTATATCTGTTATAAATGCACACTAAAATGTACAATACAACTTTTTTTCCCTCTAAGGTTTCATACTCTTGTTAATATAAAAAATGGGGGAAAAAATGTTAAACTAATAGAAATATGGCTTTTGTAAAATATGGATCTTTTAGTCATTGATACAGTAATTTCAGAATACAGTAATTCATAAAATTTAGTTGAAATTCAATGTACTGTAAAATTAATTAGATGTACTCTAATATAAAAAATGAGTGTGAAATTGATTTGTGTTGAGGTCATTTTTTTTGCCACTAGATGACATAATTGCATTTGTAAGATGTGATGGTTTGGGCGGATTTCCCACTCCCAAAATGCATGGGAATGTCAATGAGTAAACCGAATCTAATAAAAGCTATGCAAAGGGGAAAATGACTTATAAAGAACACACAGTAAAAATACATCTATATTGGGAGTGTCACGATATATCGATATCGCGATAAATCGTGATACCTTGTCTCCCGATAGATTATCGATACGCCTACGCAAGTATCGCAATATTTGTAGTTTATCTACAGTCACTCTTAACATCTCCATTGTTCATGACTTATTGAGCAATTACTTGCCGGGCCACTAGGGGGAGGGCCTCATAAGAGTGGTGGGGAAATGGACAGTATTCTTAAGGCAAAGAAGACTCATGAGCTTATTTATTTATTTTTTTTAATCTATATTTGTATTATTTATGTATTTATCATTATTATTATTATTATTATTATTATTACCATTATTTTATTTATGTACATGTGTATATATGTGACCGGCAAAAGGGTCCTCAAAAAATCAAAATTGAGATATTGATATATTCCAATTTTGCACTGAGTTCCCTTTAAAATGATGTATAATACATGGATGTAGCTCAAAAACTGGCAAAGTTACAGCAGTTTTAATGTTGGAAGGTTGAAATTTTTTTGTTTTGAGAGTTTAAAGTTTTGGTACATGCATCTTTCAAATGTCCATAGCAACTAGTACCTTAGGAAAAAGATATGAACCTGAAATTTAGCGCCAGAACATGGTAGAATAGGCACAGTTGTGAGAAAGATGACATTATTAGAAAGCGAGGTTGGACTGAGGTGCAGAAGCATTTTCCTCATTTAGCGCCATTAAGCTATAGAGAGCAGAGAGAACGATGACGTCATTCATTCCTAAAGTAGGCCAACAAATTATTGGCGTGATCACTTTTTAAAAATCTATTTTCAGAGGTTGACATGGGCATATAGTATATCCATCTGGCACGTAAAATGCCCCCCGCCATTGCCGATCAGCCCGTGTTACGTCATGTCGTAAACCAACATAGAAAAATGACCCCCCCCCCCCCCTCCCTTCTCTCTCTCTTTGGTGGTCCAAAAGCGGCTTCCATATATCAAAATATTTGTTGAGATTGTTTATCATAATCATACCATATCGCACTTTCTCCATGTGTAATACAGCAGTAAGTTCAGTCATCCATGTCTTAAAATGAGGCACAGTATCGGACTTCCCCAGTCTTAATATTATGTTCTTAGGAATTATCATTCCATACGTAACATAACTTTCCATGGAGACACTGCGGGATAGCAAAGAAAGAGAAACCCGTAATGCCACTTCTGGTTCAGGTTCAAACATACAATCATAAACCTCCGAATACCATTTAAATATCACCAAAGTTATAAAGTTTTGTGCCATCGTTTTTATATTGCGTGCACTTTCTCTTTCGTTTTCTGTCCCTTTGCTTTTGGTAAGCACTTTTTGTTCATACTTTTGATTTTGTTTTTTGTTTTTTTTACTTTTGGAAATCTCTTTCTCTTTTTGATTTTGGGATCCGCACACCTCTATTTCAAACAATTACCTGGCATTTCTACTAATTTTAAATCTTATTAGATTTAAAAAAAAATAAATAAATACAATTATTTGACAGTAAATATAGTTGGCCTGGAAATGAATTACTTTTATTATTAAATAATTTGATTACTAACTCTGAACTCCCTTTTTTCAGCAAGTAATAAGTAACTATAACTAATTACTTATATATAGTAATGTTCCCAACACTGCTTATCATATTATTGTCAATGTACAACAAAACATTTAACTATAGAGTTTACATGAGCAGCAGATTACATCCATTCTTTATCGGGCTTGTAAGATTCATCTGCCTTGCTGAGTTGGAGATCCAACTTCAAGAAGATGGTTGATTAAAATTCTGACTCAGAGGTGCAAAATCCAACAGTATTTGTAGCACAGCATAGGCTATGCAGACTCCATGCCTGTCCCAACGGAAGAGGAACATTTGTCCTCTGCTTTACCAGAGATTTTTGCTGTCAGCGGAACTGAGGTTCCCCACCCCACACACACTGCGCCCATGATTTCACCTTCCTACATGGTGTGTCTACATAAAGATAAGATTCATGTTTTTATATCGTCACACTCTTAAAATAATTGACTAAGTTATTTTTGATTATTGTTTTTTTTGTGCAAAAAATATTTTTTTGCCTAAATTATCTCCTCATAATGCAAATGGTTCAGTTCTTTCTGCTTCCTGAAAAATCTGAAAGAATGACTTAGGTGATTATTTTAAGGTGTCGATATGAAAAGTAACTGTTAAAATGTGAAACTGACATGTTAAAACATGATACTAAAACATGATGATACTTTTTAATATATTAACTTGGTAGGTAGCTTTCTTTTTCGGGGTAGGGAGTTTTTTTTCTTCTTTCGGGGTGTGGCAGCATTACGCTTACACAATTTTGTATGCAAAAAAAAAAAAATAGGTTTTTTTTTTTTTTTTTTTAAAGTCTGGCTCTTAAATGAACAACAAGCATGCCATTCTGGTTGGCTCATAAAGCACATTTGTTTGTATACTTTCACTTGTGAAGCGAGTTAGGCATGTTTTTCTGCCGCTTACGAGAGTATATCTGCAGTGAGATTGAGACACCACGCACATTATTTTTCTCGTGAGCCATTTATGTTTGATTGGTGAAGTGCGTTTAGTTTTGGTGAGCTTTTGTGTGCATGTTTTTTTGTTTTGTTTTGTTTTTTTGCTACCATGCACATCGAGGACAAAGCAGAGCATTAAGGGTAAGCTGCAATTTCCTTAAACCGTTTTTTGAAATACAGACATTGCATTTTAAATGTTGTTCTTGCATACACTCAACAGAAATAGATTCATTCAATTGTTTCACTTTCATGAAATATTTAATCATAAAAATAACAACTTGTCAACAGGTTCAGCCGACAAAGAGTTTTCATTCAATAATTCAGATGCCACCACCTCTTTAAAACTGCTACTTTCACTGAAACGAAATACAAATAGGCCAATTTGAAACCAACTTCCGAATTAAAAAGTTACATTGAGAGGCTGTTGTAGAACTTTAATCAAAATTAATGAAAAATATTTGACCAGCTATAGGGCAAAACCAGCAACCAAAAGAGACAAATGCATTGGACAAGAGGAACACATTTTAGGCATTTTCTGTCACCAATTTATGATTGTCCGCCATTTTGTCAACACAAATGTCATTTCCTCATACCAAATTTTACATAACAGTAAGTATGTAACTTCACTACACTAATTTTTATACATCTTCAACATGCCAGTTTTTCCGGTCTGACTTTTTACCGAAAATCTCTTTGTCGCTAGCATCTCAATTGTCACACCTTTTAATCACTTTTTCAACAGTATGTTGACTAGTGGTGTGAATTGCCTAGTATCTGACGATTCGATTCGTATCACGATTCACAGGTCACGATTCGATTCGATACTGATTAATCCCGATACGAATTTATAAGTCGATTGTTGCGATTTTTTTAAATTCAAATTTAGAAAATACTAATCAGTAAACTTGTACAGTCTAAGATTTGTATGAAAATGTATTATTTATTTATCTGAAACTTCAGTCTTATACAGGTTGTAATCTGTTTCATGTTCAACAGCATTGAAATAAAATATTAAGGCTTAATGTTCCATTAAAATAACATCTTCTATGCTTAAGGTGTGAACCCTAACCTGAAGTAAGACGTTTTGTTGAATATTTTTCCATTAAAAATGGAAGTTTAAAAATCGATTTGGCCGCCTATTGAATCGATTCGAGAATTACGCGATGTAGTATCGCGATATATTGCCGAATCGATTTTTTTTAACACCCCTAATGTTGACCATTCTAAGCACACATCATTTGGGATGTAGCGATATCCAAACATCATGATATGTATTATCACGATATGAAGGTCATGATGCGATAATATTGTGGGGATGTTGGTGATATAAAAAAAAAAAAAAAAAAAGGTCACAATATTGTCAAACAATGAGCTCATACTAAAAAACACAATATTGTGCTTTTGTACATAACAGCAAATTAATGCATATAAACAACCTGCAATCCCTAAAAACACTTAATATGGAGGCACTTAACTTGCTAATGCACACACACGTTGAGTTCCTCCACATAGTGACTCGGTTTACAAGCATATTACGTTCCCCATTCATCTGACCATTAGAGTAGATTTGAACCATAGAATGGCCAAAACATGCCTTGTGAAAAGTAAACTGCACTAAAAAAAGATAATCACAGCTCAGCTTCAGAAAACAAGTGAGCTGTGATTGGTTGTTGCCTGATCTCTGAGCAACTATGATGTCATCTTCAGTTGACCTCAAGTGACAAAATGGCCGCCCCCTGAGATGGATAAAAATTGCTGGATTTAGCTTCAGAACTGATATTCCACAAATGTCATATTAATCAGAATATCATGTTTCGACTAGTGAGGTCACATATTGACACAACAGTCTACCTCAAGTCACTTTTGGGCCAATAGGTCAAATTTAATATACAATCCCAGTGTTTGAGTAACCTTAAAGGTCACTCAAGTACATCTTAAAGTTTTGGTGATAATTTGGTATCAGGAAAGCAAAGAATATACATTTATTTTGGTATTTTAACTAGGGGTAGTAAACCCGGGTCCTGGAGAGCCACAGTCTTGCCTGTTTTCCATGTGTCCCTCCTCCAATACAGCTGACTCAAACAATCAGCTCATCAGCAAGCTCCATAGAAGCCTGATAAAAATCCTGTTATTCGAATCAGGTGTGTTGGTGTAGGGAAACATGGAGAACAGACCAAGTAGCCCTAGATGCAGTGCAGTTCGACCCGTGCAGCAACGTCGAGTGAACGTAAACGTTTGAGTCCGCCCACACGGATTTTTCAAAATGGTTTAAACAATGGAATGTCACCTATCTGGTGGGAAAGGAGCCCGAGCTGGCGTGCGAGGCAGAGAAATTCAGACTAGATATAGTCGGACTTTCCTCCACACACGGCTTGGGCTCTGCACTCAAAGAAACTGTTCATTGGATGAACACAATTCAATTTTGGGCAGGTTTTCCACCCATTAAATTCATGTAGCCCCAACCCAAACTAAGTATCTTTCATTAATATGATTTAATTTAGTTGGTCAAACTCATTTTTCAAAGTAAAGCAACTGAAACTAAATAGCTTTTTTAAATGTGATTTACACGGTTATTGAGTTGGTTGAACTAATTTTTGCAAAAACAGCAACTCAAACTAAATAGCTTTTTGTAATATGATTAAATTGAGTTAGTCAAACTCATTTTTTAGCAAATACAGCTAAAATTAAATAAGCACATGAAACACAAATCTGGTTCAGCTTTTTATTTAAAGCAAAAACTTACCGGTATATGAATATTATATATTCAAAGAGACTGACACTGACAGTGACATACAAAGAACATCATGTCTGTCATGATATGTGGAGTATGGTATGTGTATGTGTATGTGGTGGATGGACTCAAAGGCGGAGAAACAAGGCAGGGAGACAGACAGGAAGGGCGACGTGAGGAACTTGATTGACAACAAAGATGATGACGGAACGTGAGCAGACTGGTTGCCATGATTGGACTTAAGGTGAGCAGACTGGTTGCCATGACTAGACTGAACGTGAGCAGACTGGTTGCCATGACTGGGCATGACGTGGACAGACTTGGCAGGACAGATTTGGTAGAACGTGGACAGACTTGGCATGACGTGGACAGACTTGGCATGACGTGGACAGCCTTAGCAGGATGTGGACAGACTTGGCAGGATGTGGACAGACTTGGCAGAACCTGCACAGACTTGGCAGGACAGACTTGGCAGGACATGGACAAACTTGGCAGAACCTGCACAGACTTGGCAGGACAGACTTGGAAGAACTTGGACAGACTTGGCAGGACATGGACAGACTTGGCAGAACGTGGACAGACTTGGCAGAACAGACTTGGCAGAACGTGGACAGACTTGGCAGGACAGACTTGGCAGAACGTGGACAGACTTGGCAGGACGTGGACAGACTTGGCAGGATGTAGATAGACTTGGCAGGATGTAGATAGACTTGGCAGGACAGACTTGGCAGAACGTGGACAGACTTGGCAGGACATGGACAGACTTGGTAGAACGTGGACAGACTTGGCAGAACAGACTTGGCAGAACGTGGACAGACTTGGCAGGACAGACTTGGCAGAACGTGGACAGCCTTGGCAGGACGTGGACAGACTTGGCAGGACGTGGACAGACTTGGCAGGACGTGGACAGACTTGGCAGAACGTGCACAGACTTGGCAGGACAGACTTGGCAGAACGTGGACAGACTTGGCAAAACGTGGACAGACTTGGCAGAACGTGGACAGACTTGGCAGGACAGACTTGTCAGGATGTGGACAGATTTGGCATGACAACGTGGGGGGAGACTTGGCTTGGCGGTGAGAGAGAGCAACACTTGGCTTGGAGGTAAGACACTTGACCAGACGTTGAGAAACTTGACCAGACTTTGAGAAACTTGACTAGACGTAGATGCTACCAACAGCGTAGCACACCTCAACTGGACAAGACAATGCAACCGGTCGATCTACGTTCTTACCCTCACCTATGGTCACGAGCTGTGGGTCGTGACCGAAAGAACAAGATCCCCGAGATACAAGCGGCCGAAATGAGTTTCCTCTGCAGGGTGTCTCCCTTAGAGATAGGGTGAGAAGCTCGGTCATCCGGGAGGGATTCAGAGTCGAACCGCTCCGGATGCCTCCTGGACGCCTCCCTGGAGAGGTTTTCCGGGCATGTCCCACCGGCAGGAGGCCTCGGGGACGACCCAGGACACTCTGGAGAGACTATGTCTCTCGGCCGGCCTGGGAACGCCTGGGGAACCCTCCAGATGAGCTGGTTGAAGTGGCTGGGGAGAGGGAAGTCTGGGCTTCCGTTCTCAAGCTGTTGCCCCGGCGACCCGACCCCGGATAAGCTGTAGTAAATGGATGGATGGATGGATGGATGGATGGATGGATGGATGGATGGATGGATGGATGGATGGATGGATGGATGGATGGATGGATGGATGGATGGGTTTAAATATTCAGTCAGCTGGGGCGGAGCCAACTTAACAGTTTGAGGAAAAGGCCGAAGTGGACTACTGTATGTCCCCAGCAGATAGCGCATCCCTGGACTGTTGAGGTTAGTATTTGGGTTTCGGTCAGTTTTTAATTTTTGTTGTTCAGAAAAATAAATAAATAAATAAATAAATACTGTAATCGTGATGTGGTGGGGTTATGGTTATGGTTATGGTTATGGTTAGGTTTAGCTTTAACAACAAAGAAAGAAGAAGGCACTTCGAGGTCGAAAATCTGTGTAGGCGGAGTCAAATGTTTAAGTCCGCCCGACGTTGCGGCACGCCTTGAACTGCGATCTGCATCCAGGGTTTATTCAAACAGACAGGAAGGTGGTTCTTGAGGACCACGGTTCCCTGCCGCTGGTTCAGCCTTAGAGACACTTTGTTTTACCGGTGTGAATTGTTGTCATATTCAAATGTTCTTTTTTTTCTCATGTGCAAACGCTAATAATGGCTTGTGTGATCTTTAGGCTGGGGCATATCCACCGTCCATTGAAGTCTGAAACCTAAATCTCAGCTCAACGAAGCAAGAAGTGCACTTGAAGACTTTCTGGACGTCAAACAATTCCTTCGCTCGTAACTGAGGCAGAATCACTGCGGCTCTCCTGAGAGTGAACATTAGAATCGTGTCTTCACAAGGATGGCAAGCCAAATCCAGGACAATCTCTGCTGTCCGGCCTGTTTGGAGATCTTTAACGAGCCAGTCATACTGCTTTGCAGTCACAGCTTCTGTCGTGGGTGCGTGCAGCAGTGGTGGAGGCTGAAAGGAGATAGAACGTGTCCACTCTGTGGGACCGAGTGCACCTTGACGGAGCTACCTTTGAACTTGGCACTGAAGAGCGTGTGTGAGGCCCTTTCACAAGCCTCAGTGGAGTCGGAGGACATGTGCAGATTGCACAAGAAGAAACTACAATTCATCTGTTTGAACCACCAACAGTTTGCGTGCCTCCTCTGTAGAGATGCAGAAATCCACGCTGGCCACAAGTTCCGTCCTCTCAATGAATTTGTGAACGATCACAAAGAGAAACTTCGGCGTGTCCTGCAGGGCGCAAAGAACAAACTTGATGATTATGATGCAATCAGAGACAACTGCAATGAACAAGCGGCGCACATCAAGGTCCAGGTGGAGCTGGTGGAAAGCAAGATTAAGAAGGATTTTGAGGAGCTTCATCGTTTCCTGCAGGTTGAGGAGGAGGCCAGGTTGTTTGCTGTAAGGGAGGAAGAGCAAAAGAAGAGCCAGATGATGAAGGATGAGATTGAAGCTCTCAGCAGAGACATCCTCGCTCTCTCAGATGTAATTAGAAGCACAGAGGAGCAGCTGACATCTGACCCAGTTTCCTTCTTAAAGAACTTCCAAACTGCCCTGACCAAAATCAATAAGCTGCCCGACAAGCCCAAGCGACTTTCAGGAGCTCTGTTGGATGAAGCCAAACATGTGGGCAACCTCAAGTTCAGCGTGTGGGAACGAATGAAGGAGATGGCCTCCTTCAGTCCCGTGATTCTGGACCCAAACACGGCCGATCCAGAACTCAGTCTGTCTGAAGATCTGACCAGCGTGTGTTATGGAAAAAGGCAGCGGTGTCCAATGAATCCAGAGAGGTTCCAGTCGAACTGTGTGCTTGGTTCTGCTCTGGCCCCTGGGACACACGAGTGGGATGTAGAGGTGGGAAACAACACTATCTGGCATCTGGGGGTGGCGTGGGGGGACCCTTGTTTGCCACACAACATGCATGTATGGAGCATTGTATTTAGTGATGATAAATACAAGAAGTTCACTAACCAATATGGCTCCTGGAATCCACCAGTGAAGCTACAGAGGATCAGAGTTCGTGTGGATACTAACAAAAAATCCGTTTCATTCACTGAATCTCTTACAAAGGTTGAATTGTGCAAAACAAAAGCTTCCGATTGGCCACATTTGTCTGGAAACATGTTTCCTTTCTTTTGGACACGTGATGAAATTCCTCTGACAATAATTCCACTTCCACTTCAGGTTACGACTCAAAGTCAGTGATGATGTTAGCGATGTTATCAGTCATTTTGTATGAGGTAATTTTACCTCAAAGAGAAATTTTACACTGATTGACCTGTTCAAGAAACTAAGAAAAAAAGTAGTAGTTATTAAGATTTTTAAGAATGTGTAAGAAAGAGGGAAAACATGTTATTTTATATGTATCTAATATAGATTTGGACTGTACACAAAAATAACTGTCAGTTTGTTTGATTTGTCTGCTGACTTGCATTGCTTTCTGTTCAATAATTACGCCATACAAAAACTTGTATTACATTAATTCCAAAGAGATTTTTGCTTGAATCATCGTACTTTGTGTTGTACTGTATTGTACCGCGCCACATAGTGGCGTCTCTTTGTTTTTGTTATACCTACACAGCACTTTTTCATTTTGCCTTCAATGTATTTTATGCTGTGGACCTGAGCATTCGTGTGTAAAGCCATGTAACCATATTATTCTTTTTGCCTCTGAATAAAGGAAGATACTTGTAGACTTCCAGCCCCTTTTTATATCATAAAAGACTTACTTTATTCAAATATGAAAATGATATTGTCCCTACTGAAACCATTGTGTCACAACCGAAACGTTTCCGTTTGTTTTGGAAGTGACTGTTTCGGTAGTGATGTTTTCTGATAGTTGTTAGCAATGTTCAACAATGCTAGGCGCAATGTGGCTACCAAACCCAGTTCTGAGCATGTGTACAGAGGTAGAAAACACAACATTTAGCAATAAAATCCAAAGTTTTCATTTAATTGCAGAAATTAGATGTTTGGCAGTGCTGGTCCTTAGAACCACATGCAGCTTTTCAGACTTTAGAGGGCATGTACTTAAAGCAGCTATATGGAAGATTTAAAATTTCAAATCGCTACTGCCACCTGTGGCCGAAAACAAACTGCACGCTCGTACACGCTGCGCGCACTCGTACGTGCACGACCTCAATACTGAAGACTGGGCTCTTCATATCCAATTAAACTGTTTTCAGAGGTAAGAAGTTTTATAATGTTATACAAAGCTGGCCACTTCACGGAATGAGACTCTCGAGCCCCACTAAACAATTGATGTCCACGGGACGTGCAGATCATATTGCATTAGTCGGTCGAAGTCCAGTCCTGTGCTGTACTCCAAAACGATGTGCAAATTACGTCAATTAATTGGACCTCATTCCGATGTTAATATGCAGTTACATATTGTAGTCACCCCGCTCGACGGACGTCAACCTGATTCTAGTCATTATTAGTGTATGTCGCCCCCAGGCTAGCGTCATTGTGCATTAGCCGAAAGGTGGGCAGTCATTTATGGAAATTGACGATTGTGAAAAACATATAGACCCATTCACTACTTAGTGTGATATGGCCGTGAATGTTATCGCCATTCAGTAGTACCGTTCACATTCCGTTAGCATAATGTAGCTACAATAGGCTGTTTTCACGGAGGAAAATAAGGCAACATTTAGCCTGATTTAAATACCGCGGAATGGAACGTCTGTTCTTCATAAAGTCATTCTGTTCTATCACATTCAACTTTGCCGCCCCTTTCACGCTAAATGTTGCCGTCCACCTCACTTTTACCCCAAAAGTTACGACCGAGAAGTGATCGATCTTGAGGTTACTGCTATTTGAAAACAACACATTTTCTTCTAAATGTCAAGATACTCGCTTCTTACCTTTTGGAGGAGAAAGAAAGCCAGCTGTGAATCACTTTTCTAATCCAAGTCCAATCTCAACTCTCTCCACCGCTGAAATATCAAACCAATGTTCACTCTCGTTCTTGCCCATGGTCGGTCACTATCAAGTTTAGATTTTTTTTTTATTTCGTGGCACTTGACATTGTTTTCATTTTTTTTTTTTAAGCAGCCTTCCGCGGAGTAACAGCGGGTGTCTGGGGCAGCGAAAATCTGTACTAGTTCCGTCTTCGCGACACAACTGACGAGAACGTGCATGACGTCACATCCTGCAGACAGAGGGCGGGAAATTCGAAGGATTCAGACCGGACGCTTCCTAAATAATATTGACCAGAGGCTTGTAGGAGTACCCATTGTGAACAGCGAAGATGTTGATCTACTAATTAGAATATGTTTCAGTCATAAATGGTAAAATAAAAAGGCTATTGTTAAGATATTTTTTTGAGAAATCCTCCATATAGTAGCTTTAATAATGCTGTAATTTCATAACTCACCATGTAGCCATGTGTGAAAAGGAAGCAAATGTCTCTTCTTGGTGAAATTTCCAGGGGTGTGACTAAAAACAAGCCCTGCAGGCCTTTAGTCAATACTCTCTCTGCTTCAGTAGTGACAAACAAAACATAAAAACATATACGGCCATCCATCCATTTTCTGAACCGCTTGCACCCTGAACTGGTTGCCAGGCAATCGCAGGGCATAAAAACATCTCATTTAGAAAAAAAATATACAAAATCAATCTAAGTATTTCAACATATCTGTGTGCCCTGCAATTGGCTGGCAACCAGTTCAGGGTGTACCCCGCATATTGCCCATAGCCAGCTGGGATAGGCTCCAGCACCCCCATCCGCGACCCTTGTGAGGAACAAGCGGTTCAGAAAATGGATGGATGGATATTTCAACATACATTTTCAAGCAATCAAATATATATATATATATATATATATATATATATATATATATATATATATATATATATACACAGCCTTCCCTCACTATAACGCGGTTCACTTTTCGCGGCCTCGCTGTATCGCGGATTTTTTTAAGTGCAATTTTGCATATTTTTTTACAGTAATATACCCATTTTATAAAATTTATGAAGGTTTGAACATTGTCAATGTTTGAACAAGAGAGAAATGTGAGAACATGTAAATGCCTCAATGAGAAAAGTGTATAAATTGTGCGGTCGGGGATTTTAGAGCCTTAAAACATTTATAAGAGTTGTAAAACATAAAGCTAACTACTTCGCGGATTTCATTTATTGCGGGTATTTTTTGGAACCTAACCCCAGCGGAAAACGAGGGAACACTGTATATATATATATATATATATATATATATATATATATATATATATATATATATATATATATATATATATATATATATATATATATATATATATATATATATATATATATATATATTAGGGCTGTCAAAGTTAAAGCGTTAATAGATTAATTAATCACAGAAAAAAGTTATATTAATCACATATTGACGCAGATTAATCGCACTATTTTTTGGACCACACTTGAGCCTTGAACGTAACCGCGGATGGTTACATTGAAGGCTGCGCAGGTCAGTGATTAGGTCAATGTACGGCATTTCCTCCGTCTGTTGTTCCTACCAACTACGGCCAGAAGATGGAAGCATTTGTACTTCTTTTCAATGGGCTCCCGTGAATCAAATTACATGAAAACATGACAGATCTTAGGAAATCCGTTTTTAAAGATGTTGCAAATAAGTGTTTCTCACATTAAATTTAATCTGCAGAGCGTCACTAAACAAAAAAATATAAGTGTCAAAGTCATTGTTGTGCATAAAATGTATCATTTCACAAAAAAGCTTTTTTTTTTCTCTTGCTTTCCCATTATAGTTTGCTATCACTCAAATTACCTATTTTCAAATGGTAATTACTTAATAACGGATAAGGTGAAATCATACTATTTTTCTCTAATGAGAGAATGGAATCCAATCCTTCATATGTAATCTACCATGTTTATATAGTCATAGTACACAATATACTGTTTGCCTTGAAAGATGAGTTAAAATCCTCGAAATCGTCTGGCACTCTAGTGGTTGTCTTTTTGGATAGTAAAAGGTAGTAGTAAAAGAGTTAATAGTATCTCAATTAATGTATTGTGATAAAATATGTATGCAAGGTCTACACTGAACACTTCATTCTTTTTTTCAAATTCAAAATGTGATTTTCATTGTGGGACAGCAATTCCAATCAATTTGGTAGAATGGCCCAGTTAAGTTAGTAACAACTAAATAAATCTAAGGAGCAAACTTTTTCATTACAGTCAGGGTTCCTTTTAACCACCTAGCTCCTCATTAGGTGATAGTTCCATACGTGCCAGAGAACAGTGGCATTTATCACTGTCCTACTCTCTCGTCCTCTCTTGCCTCTCTATCACATGCAACCATAAAACCACAAGATGTCTGTCAAACTCCCAATCTCTGTGACCCACAGAATTTAATTTGATTAAATTGGGTACCATTAATACAAGGAATAGTTCAATTATGTGGATACATGGGTGTGAGTAAGTACTGTCAGATCTCACATAACATCCACATTATGAGACAGTTCCTTTATTCTGAGTATCTTTTGTTAAGGTATGGTTACAAATGCACTGGGTGAGTGAGTGGAAACCTCTCACATTTCTTGACAAAATAATAAAACTGTCTGGTTGAAAAAGTAATGTTCCCTGCCTGTTACTTAAGAAATAGATGACGAGTTAAGACATTCAATGTGAGAGAGAGATGCTGCTATCAGCCCGTATCCCATTGAGGGGGTGAACATAGCGACTGTTGGTTTCTCATCAGGGTTTGTTCAAGGTCGCTAAACGTTCTCCAAATGTTTGAATGTTTGTTTCTTGTTGCAAGGAAATTTTAAAGATTGCGACAAGAAAATAAAACTGTTGGCAAACATTTAGTTGCAACCCTGAAAAATGAACATTCGGTACTTTGCAAACACTCGCCCCTCAGTGGGATATGGATTCAAGATCACTCCTATAAATCATGCCGTCAATTGGACAGGATTAAGTACCATCAATTAATTAACTGTACTGTAAAACTAAATGAATGCAGAAATAAACTGTACTGCCTGCAGAAATTCAGTTTTTTTTTTTGTTTTTTTTTTTTTAAGTAAGATGATTTGGAAAACTTATCATTTACGAGGAGCAAGATAAACTCAATGCAATTATTTAGGGAATCTGAAGATGGTTGTATTTCTAATCCAGAAAAAAAAAAGCTAATTATTTTTATGATTATTGATACCATTCATAGACTAAAAGCTGACATGAGTATTAGTGTATCAGTATCTTCATCATTTATTATAGAAAATGTAATTATGACAAATATTTGGACTTTGCTTCAAGACAAGTCACAGTATAACCTTTCAATGTTTTTAAATCAAGTGATTCTAACTGGTAAAAGAAGGCACACTATTCTACTCTGCATGCTTTTACTACTGATTATCCATTTATCAACCCAGGTAGATATATAGATTTTTTATTTTTTTCAAATGTCTTTCCTATTTAGATAATTTCAATTTTGGAATGGTCTGCCACAAAGGTTGCTTAATTAATCCAATTTACATATTAAAAACAAACTCAACTCAATTCAGCATACAAAAAAATATATATATATCGGAATTTGTTTTATTTGTTTACAGTGGATGCTTTTAGTTTACTATTATTGCTTTTATTGTAATGTTTTATTGTGAGAATAGCAACCACTGCGGTGGAAGCTGTTGAGCATCTCCCAATCAGCAATATGACAAATAGCTCCGGTGGCAGTATGATAAGCTCCGCCCTTAACGGTTCTGTTAACGGTGTTGGAGAAATTAGTCAAATCAATTTTCGATTTATTTAGGCTATATTTACGTTATTTTGCATTTCCTCTTAGTTGTCGTGACAATATAAAGGAACAAATTAATTAATACATTTCACAATCAGAGGCGAAGCACCGCGCCAGCGCGAGAGACAAGCGCGAGACACCTGCTGACTCCTTCCTGTGTCAATGTAGTTCTGTGCAATCTAATACGTACTAGTATTATATAAAAACGTCCATCCGTATTACCCGATAGTGTTTTTTTTTTTAATGGTATGTCAATTATTGTATGTGATTATTATTGTGCGTGTTTGGTGTTGACTGAGGGGGCGTTTGAGCGAGCGGCGTCACTTCCGTTGACTTCCGGAAATTGGTCGAGGCTGAGCGTACTGTGCGATACACCGTACGAGTCCACGAAACGGATTGACGAAGAACTCGAAGAAAGGTAAGTGAAATAGCCTAAAAACTGCTACATTCACACCAAACAAGGGGTGAACGTTTCCCCTTGCTTTACTCGATCGCTCGTGTTGAACTTCGGGAGCAGGGCCGACCCAGGCCATTTGGGGGCCCGCAGCAATATACAGAAATGACAAGCAGCCCCATTTTTTGGCGCGCCATTTAGTCACAGTGTACTGTTCAACCAATACATGTAACCCATGCATGCATCTATATTGCATTTATGAAGCAGATTTTGTTGCACTGCAGAAGGTAATTAAAACTTGTCATCGTAACTGACTGTCAGTACTTTTAGTAGCCTATATGGTGCCAAATGTCGTTCAAAAATATTAAAAGAAAGAAGTTGAGTTGTACTTTTTTTTTTAAAAGCTTGTAATCAAGTATGGAAACTCACATAAAATACGTTGTTTTAAAGTCAAGCAAAGCAAATTGTAATAAACAGTCAGGGTTTTAAATTAACTTTTTTGGATCACAAACCACTGTGACCAGCGAAGTAAAATTTCTACCAGACTTATTATTATTATTATTATTTTTAACTTTAGGTCTGCTATTTTAATCTACCTCCGTCACACTCTTTTTGTTTGACAACATGACAACAGAAGTTTGTTTTCATCTCTCACTTCCTTGTTTTCCACCAATTAGTAATAATTCGATAGGGCCACTGCCATTGCAAAATTTTGTAAAATCATTATTGCTTTGCTTTATTAGCCAGCTGCAAGTTAACTGACAATTACTTGAGAAAATATTGGTATAATTATTTTAATGATTAATTGAACCATATACAAAAATGTTTTAAATTCCATCCCTTTGTTGAAAAAGAAGACATTAGTTTTTTTTAAATGCTGTACTTGTTATTGTGTGATACAATTTAACAGCATGCACATTAGTTGCATGTTGTTGCATGTAGATGATGTCATTTGCGTGTCACATGACCATCTAGTGATATGTTGTGTTAAGGTTTGCGACCTGCGTCATGCGCCACAAAAGCTCATCCAACCGGAAAAAAGACGCCAACCCGCGTCGCCGCCCACCACAGCTGCCTCCTATGCCTGCCCCCCGCGGGCGCCGCCCACCGCAGCCGCCACCTCCGGCAACCACCCGCGGGCGCCGCCCACCGCAGCCGCCACCTCCGGCAAACCCCCGCAGGCCCCGCCCGTCTTCCCCACAGTCGCCGCCGTCGCCACCGCAGCCAGGCCCATCCGGCATCGGTAAGCCTGGCATGCCACCTGCCGGCACCATCCTGCCCCCGCTGCACTTTGTCAAGGGTTTGTGTTTCCAGGGCAACCGGCGGCGGCGCCCAGAACGCAAAGGTACCGCCCGGGGTCCAAGGCCCTGAAGGAGATCCGCAAGTACCAGAAGAGCACCAACCTCCTCCTCAGGAAAGCGCCCTTCTCTCGTCTGGTGAGACGTTGCCCGCTCGCCCATTAGCTTGTTAGCAAGCATGTTGCCCTAACATAGCCCCCCTCCCCCAACTCACAGGTCCGCGAGGTGTGCCAGGTTATGGGCAAAGGTGACTTGAGGTGGCAAAACCATGCTCTAATGGCAGTTCAAGAGGTAAGGTTGCCAAGGTCGATAGGTCACAGTTAGTCTTGCTGCACACCAAACGACTACAACACATGATAACTCGCTGGCATGTTGTCTTACGACAAACGTTACTGCAGTTAACTTAGAGTATTTGTGAAAGTCTTCTTCATGACTGCATTATACTGCACCCTGCTGACCAAGTTGCAAACAGTAGAAGGAGCGGACACTTTGGCAGCCTGGCTTTGCGTTGACGACACGTTTGCAATCCTTGCAGGCATCCGAAGCCTTCTTGGTGTACCTGCTGAGCAACGCCAACCTGCTCACCATGAATGCTAAGCGAGCCACGCTGTTCAACACCGACATTTTGCTGGCTCGACATCTCCATGGCCTGGATGACATGTGAGCAAGATGGCAGCTGTGGTGACGCAATGTTAGCAATGTTCCTGGTTTATAGTGTTATGTGACAGTTATGAGTGGTTAAAATAAAGTTATGAGTGGCTCATTCCTTGGCTCCACTCATGTGATTGCTAATCTCAGAGTGTTACAAGGGGATGTTTTGGGCTGAAACAAGGAAGTTAACGGAGGAGGGAGGCGGCTGAAAGGACTAGTTTAGACGACGATGATGTCATTTCACAGAGACAGCCGCTAAAATATGACGTCACGCCATCGAGACGTGTCACCAATGCAAACCGTCCGTGTGGTTTGATTATTTCCGTCAGCACAGATGTCCACTCACAGGCCTGAGCTTCAGCGTTCGCCAGTGGCGACTAAAAACCGCATCGAGCGACCACATCCGACCCCCATGGTTTGGGACCCAAACCCCCCGCCGCCTTTTCTCCCACCCTCCTTTCAGGTGGGGGGATTAATGGGTCAAAGGGCCATTTCTCCTTTCTCTGTGTCTAGTGTGTTTGAATTTGCACTTAGCAAGGGAGAGTAAGCCCCTTATTTATAGCCCCAGATGGCCCATAAACTTGGCTTGGTTGGAATCTTTTTTTAAAACTGAAATCTGGTTCGTAGGTAGACCTACTGCCAAAATGCAAACCAGTTTGATATACACTAATGAAATAACAAATTTGCTCAAACTATTTGGACCTCATTGTGCCAGCTAGGTTGTCTCTCTAAATGCTACGGTTTGGTTATGCACTTCCATCCACCCATCCATTTTCTTGACCGCTTATTCCTCACAAGGTGTCGTGGGGGATGCTGGAGCCTATCTCAGCTGGCTTTGAGCAGTAGGCGGGGGACACCCTGGACTGGTTGCCAGCCAATCGCAGGGCACATGGAGGCAAACAACCATCCACACTCACAAGCACACCGAGAGACAATTCGGAGCGCCCAGTTAACCTGCCATGCATGTCTTTGGAATGTGGGAGGAGATCGGAGTGTGTTATGCACTTTAAACATTCAATTTGATTATTTCCAAATTTGTACCAATGCAATTGTTATCGAAAGGGAAATTCAACCCAAACATTTTCTTTACAATAATATATTGTATGCGTCACCACTTGTCTAAACTTACGCAATATTAATCAGTGTTTAGTCTAGGGGGCTGCTTAGAAAACCTTTTAAGATTTTCCCTTTAAGAAAGAATAGCACTGGGAAAAAAAGTTAGATTTAGCTCACTGCTTAGTGGAGCCTCTTCTTCTTTTTTTTTCTTTTTTTTAATCACAATGGCAACAAAAATAGAGCAATCTCACTGGCAAGCTATTTATAAAACACATCACTCATGTAGTTTTTAAGGGCTCTGCTGCTCCACGTTGTTTTTATCATCCCTGATTGAAACATCATCCTCATCTTTGGAGGCCGCAACATTGGTGACCACTGACCACTGCTGCTCTAATATTCAAATTCATGCTCCTACTCAGTCGAGCGTGAGGTCAGAAGAAATGAAGACACCCACGCGGCCAAATATCCCGTCATTATTCCGTTTACTAACAGTCAGAGAACTTATGGGCCAGGTCTCGCTGTCCTCTCGCAAGGTTCGTTGCCTCACTACAAGATCAATATATTACTTAAAGTGCAGTCAGGGTAGGAAAAAAATTACAATCGAAACATGCAGATGTCAAAAGTGCTGAAGATCCTGAAGTGCGCAACATATGTTGTGTTTGCACTAGGGAGCAGCTGGTTTCCTGAAGCATGACGCCAATATTGATAACTTCGCTATTTTACTTCGCACTAAGATTGTACATCAGTTTGGCATCCGCAAAATCATGAAAGCCTGTTCAAAACTTGTATCAATAATCCACAAATACAAATACATCATGAAGCTGATTTTGATTGCCTTTATTAAACAAGAAATGATAGCAGTGAATTATGAAGTCAGTGAGAGATGTCGCAACAGCATACATGAGTTGAGGTGCTCTGAATACATAAACATACAACATTATAAGTCATAAAAATACTTGTGATGTAACCCTATTAAAAGAAAAAGTGACAGGAAAACTAGAACCAAAGTAAAAAAAACCTTGGCTAAGCACAGTGCATAGAGAACTAGAATATCTCGGTTATATGGTCACTGTCCAAAAAGAAGAATGTCTCGCCAATTTGTTTGCTTTTCACCCGAAATGGAAAGACATTCAATGTGGTTACTAAAAGCATACATGTCTCTCCAGTCGGGGGCGACTAGCAATCTATTCAGAGGGGGACCCAGATCACACACGAGGTCTTAATTTGATCAAATTTGTCTTTTAAAAAAAAAACAAAAAAAAGAGAGAAAATTTAGTGAAAGAAAAAGTCTTACATTTGATCAAACCGAGTTTAAAAAGCTCTTTAAATGTCTTCAATTTCAATAAAGGCCTTAATTATACTTTATAATTGTTCATGTACATATTACATTTCTGAGCATCCTCATATATCATCTTATTTACTGACAGGTTTTAAAGTTGAACCTAAAAAGTATTACATTTGATTTCCCAATTGAATTCCTTGATTTTTAACGAAAAATAAAAACCTATAAAATTTTAGCAATATTATTGCAAAATGTCTTCAAATATTTACCCACTCCTGGTGGTCATATTTAGTGAATGGGAGGTTTCAAATTTATCATCATATTCGAAAGCTAACCCATTTTTACTGTATTTATTTCGTTATCAAGGCTAATTTATCTTGTATTTTGGATTTAAAAATAAAAAAGTAAAGACAAACTAAAGAAATCCATGCTTTTTATTGGACAGCGCTGACTATAAAAGCACATATTTGTTATAGTAAAAAAATAAAATAAAGTAGACTACAGCTCCCTTGCAAGTTTCAACATAAAAACAACAAATTTACTTCTCTGGATGTAAATTGCTAAGATTCTTAAGCATCCGCTTGACCAAATGGACTTCTTTCTCCATAAGAAAGTGTTTGGCTCTGCATGGGACACTTGCACATTTTTGAAGGGCACCTGCTGCACCCGATGGCATGGAGATTTGATCACGGAAGAAATAAGCAGCAATAAATCCAGAGCTTGTCAATTTAGTGTGTGATGTCAATATTGTGTTTATGGAATAGGTAAGTTGTCATGTTTTGGTTTGGTGGGGGTGGGTTTTTGTTGTCTTTTGGTGTTTTTGGTCGTTTGTCATGTGTTCCTTGTTTCTTCCCTTGTCCCGTTATGTCTAACCACGTCCACCTGAGTGTGTCTTCCCTTCCCAGTGTATCCACCAATCAGCTTCCCTTGCCACTTGTGTCTTGCCCAGCTGTGTCTAGTCATTGTCATTAGCCTGTGTGTATTTAGTCACCTGTTTTCCGTTCGGTTCTTGTGGAGTCATTGTGCTTGTAGTATCTGTTGTGCCTGTTCATGTTCATGTCCCTGTTTTCCATGCCATGCCTTGTGTTTGTTTTTGATCTTGTTAATTTTTTCATAGTACCTTGTTTATAGTTTTTGTTAATTAAATCCCCTTTTTTTACCTGCATCCCTGCCTTGCCCTGTTTTTTGTTGCCCCCTGCATTTGGGTCCTGCCTCCAACACCCCCACTTCTTGACAGAATGACTCCACCAGAACTGGACCCAGCGGGGGCAATGGCGGAATGGGAGCCCTGGGAGAAGGAGGGGCTTGAGGCCTGCGACCGAGCCATTGCCGGGCTAAAGAAGGTACTGGCTTTGGTCCGTGGCGTCGGGAGTGACGGGTCAGACAGGCCTCAAGTCCCTAAACCTCGTCTGCTG
Source organism: Festucalex cinctus (assembly GCF_051991245.1). Taxonomy (NCBI): domain Eukaryota; kingdom Metazoa; phylum Chordata; class Actinopteri; order Syngnathiformes; family Syngnathidae; genus Festucalex; species Festucalex cinctus. The sequence continues at coordinate 9,325,636 of NC_135425.1, read as the reverse complement.
CAGCCTCTCGCCCCTGAACCTCGTCTGCTGCAGCCTCTCGCCCCTGAACCTCGTCTGCTGCAGCCTCTCGCCCCTGAACCTCGTCTGCTGCAGCCTCTCGCCCCTGAACCTCGTCTGCTGCAGCCTCTCGCCCCTGAACCTCGTCTGCTGCAGCCTCTCGCCCCTGAACCTCGTCTGCTGCAGCCTCTCGCCCCTGAACCTCGTCTGCTGCAGCCTCTCGCCCCTGAGCCTCGTCTGCTGCAGCCTCTCGCCCCTGAGCCTCGTCTGCTGCAGCCTCTCGCCCCTGAACCTCGCCTGCTGCATCCTCTAGACCCTGAGCCTCGCCGGGCGCCGGCCAGGGTCCCGGAGCCTCGCCGGGCGCCGGCCAGGGTCCCGGAGCCTCGCCGGGCGCCGCCCAGGGTCCCGGAGCCTCGCCGGGCGCCGCCCAGGTTCCCGGCGGCGCGGGCCCTGCGGCTCCCTTCGCATCTCGTCGGGCGTCGAGGACGCCCTCCTGAACGGGACTCTCGTCTGGCGTCATGGAGGCCCTTCTGAACTGCCTTTTGTCTGGGACGGATGGGTGGGCCGTGTTCCCACCTCCGTGCCCCCTTCCGCCCGCCCTTGTTTTTGGACTTATGTTGGATGTCTGGAAGCCGTCCCTTGAGGGGGGGGTTATGTCATGTTTTGGTTTGGTGGGGGTGGGTCTTTGTTGTCTTTTGGTGTTTTTGGTCGTTTGTCATGTGTTCCTTGTTTCTTCCCTTGTCCCGTTATGTCTAACCACGTCCACCTGAGTGTGTCTTCCCTTCCCAGTGTATCCACCAATCAGCTTCCCTTGCCACTTGTGTCTTGCCCAGCTGTGTCTAGTCATTGTCATTAGCCTGTGTATTTAGTCACCTGTTTTCCGTTCGGTTCTTGTGGAGTCATTGTGCTTGTAGTATCTGTTGTGCCTGTTCATGTTCATGTCCCTGTTTTCCTTGCCATGCCTTGTGTTTGTTTTTGATCTTGTTAATTTTTTCATAGTACCTTGTTTATAGTTTTTGTTAATTAAATCCCCTTTTTTTTACCTGCATCCCTGCCTTGCCCTGTTTTTTGTTGCCCCCTGCATTTGGGTCCTGCCTCCAACACCCCCACTTCTTGACATAAGTAGCAAAATCGACCCGGCATCCATTTTGCCATTTGTTGTCGACTGTCTGAAAATGACATCACTGCAGCTCAACAGCTCGGGCAACGACCAACCACAGCTCAGCTTGTGAATGTCACGACGACCAAATTCAGAAAACAGTGAGCGGTGATGGTTCGTTACCTGAGCCCTGAGTAACTGTGATGTCATTTTCAATTGATAGCAAGTGGCAAAATGGCCACCCCTGAGATTGATAAGAATGGACGGCTGTTGCTGGTTAACTCACATTCCGCAAACACAAGAATGATATGATTAGACTGGGGCCCACATAGAATATATTATTGTAAAGAGAAAAATTAGGGTTGACTTCTTGTTAACTTGTGGAACTTACATTTCATACATTTTGAGTATTTTGGCAGCCATTAAATTTGGAATGGCTAAAACACAAAGGGGAATATTCTCGTTACGGATATTGCTCTAATCTAGGGGTGTGAATTGCCTAGTACCTGACGATTCGATTCGTATCACGATTCACAGGTCACGATTCGATTCGATACCGATTAATCCCGATACGAATTTATAAGTCGATTGTTGAGATTTTTTCCATTCAAATTTAGAAAATACTAATCAGTAAACTTGTAGAGTGTAAGATTTGTATGAAAATGTATTATTTATTGCCCTGCGATTGGTTGGCAACCAGTCCAGGGTGTCCCCCGCCTACTGCCCAGAGCCAGCTGAGATAGGCGCCAGCAGCCCCCGCGACCCTTGTGAGGAATAAGCGGTCAAGAAAATGGATGGATGGATGGATGTATTATTTATTCATCTGAAATTTCAGTCTTATAGAGGTTGTAATCTGTTTCATGCTTGACGGCATTAAAATAAAATATTAAGGCTTAATGTTCCGTTCGTATAACATTCTTCTATGCTTAAGGTGTGAATCCTAACCTGAAGTAAGACGTTTTGTTGAATATTTTTCCATTAAAAATGGAAGTTTAAAAATCGATTCAGCCGCCTATTGAATCGATTCGAGAATTGTGCGATGTAGTATCGCGATATATTGCCAAATCGATTTTTTTTTAACACCCATACTCTAATCATATACTGGCGCAATCACGGCCACAAAAATGACAGCTTGGAGCAAATTTGCACCAGATTTGCCACACATGGAAATGGATTTGCGCCAAGAACATGGTTGTTATCGTAACAGTTGCGAGAAAGACATTATCAGAAAGCGAAATTGGACCGAGAGAAAGCGTTTATAGCGCCATTAAGCTGTACAGAGCAGAGAGGACGACAACGTCATTCATTCATAAAGTACAAATTATTGGTGCGAACGTCCGTCCGTCCATCCGTCCATCCGTCCATCCATCCATCCATCCATCCATCCATCCATTTTCTGAACCACTTGCTTCTCACAATGGTTGGGGGGGTGGAGCCTATCCCAGCTGGCTATGGGCAGCAGGCGGAGTACACCCTGAACTGGTTGCCAGCTAATCGCAGGGCACACAGAGACGGACAACCATCCAATTTTGAGCACCAAATTAACCTGCCATGCATGTCTTTGGAATGTGGGAGGAGACCGGAGAACCCAATCGTTGTTTTTTTTAACATATATTTTCAGACATTGGCGTGGGCGTACAATATGCATCTGGCACATAAAAATGATCGTAAGATACCTCCCCGTCATTGCCGATCAGCCCAGGTTATTATGTGTCCTAAACCAACACAGTAAAATGCCCCTCCCCCCCCCTCCCTCTCTCTCTCTCTCTCTCTGCCTGGCACCATGCACTGCTGTCATGATCCGGGGATCAAGGTTGCGGCAGGTTTATAAATGCTTTCCATAAACATTATTTGCGTCATGCAAACTCCGTGTGGCTATTAGCACTGGCGTTAGTGAATTAGATGCTGTATCTCAATGAGTCTCATTTGGGTGGACATATTTTGCATCCCAAGGAATGAGCAAATGTGGAGGATGTAACCCGAGTTTAAATATTTCATCACTTTAAAATAAAGCATATTTTAGAAGCACGTTCCAAGGCGCACACACAAAAAAAGGGGGTAATTTTAATGATGTGACCTCGAAAAGGCAGCAATGTTCCTGCATGATCGCACACCTGGGAAAGCAGTGATGAGTTCAGGTGCCACAGGAAAGGGCAACATTCCGTAATTGAGAAGAATGGTTGTGAACAGTTGTTGTGATCTCACTGACTTGGTAAACACTTTATTAGGTACAACCGCAAAGTGAATCACAATAATCATTATACACATGATAGTGTTCATTATTATTCTACCTATTGTGTGGAAATATGGGGAAACACATATAAAACAAAAATAAAGACACTGTTTTAGACCGCAAAAAAAGAGACAGAATTATTAATCAATCAAAATATACAGAACCAACACATTCACTATTTATTAAATTAAATACAATGACATTTTATGACTTTGTTGAGTTTAAAATAGCACAAATAATAACAAATATTAAGCAAAGGTGTGTTTTTGTAAGAGGTGTTAATCTATGGAATAATTTTGATACTGACCTGAAAAGATGTCACTTGCTGAGTTTACAAAAAAAAAAAAATGTTCTAAAGCAAAGTTCAAGAAATTACTGAAATCAAACATGAGATGGTAAATTGTAGAAATGTATTGGTTTTTTTAGATGTATCAGTATGAGTGTAATAAAAATTGTATACATGATTATGAGGATATGATTCCTAAATATGTTATGGTGTATGCCTAGAAATTTCATGTACATATGCTGCTGACAAATGTGTATGCACGTCAAAAAGTGCAGTTGTATACACGAGCAGGTTTACACATTTTTTTTCTTTCATTGAAATATATTAACCTACTATTGTATCAATAATCAAACAAGTCAAAATATACAAAAAATAAGGGTTAGAACTAGATAATTTTTCAACTTCTTCCGACTTCCTTTTGAACATGTATAATGATGACCGTATAAGGTTTTCTTCTTTTAAATTGTTTATATACATTGTTCTGCTATTTGTTTATATGTTGAATAACCAAACAAACAAACAAACAAACAAACAATACACAGTTTAATAGTTAAAAAAAAAAACCAAAACATTTTGACATTTGTTGAGTTTTTTGTTTTTTTTTTGCTTTTGTTATTGTATCTCATTAGACTGCGTGGGTGTACCTAATGAAGTGGCCAATGCACATAAGTACAGTTGAGCCCAAAATAAGTCATATAGTAGACTGAATTTTGATGTATCCTTTAGTTGGAAATGACATGGTTTATGATATTTCGTATCATAATTAAATTCATACATGACAATGATACTGTATACTAAAAAGTAGGGATGTTCGATACCACTTTTTTTCAGACCGATACCGATACTCAGACCCTCAGTACTCGCCGATACCGATACCAACTGCCGATACCAGTAGTACATAAGATATTTTTAAACAAATATATTTCCTTTAATTTTGACAAAAAAACAAAAAACAAAAACAGCACAGTCACTCTTCAATAGTCTTAATGCTCAAAATAAAACACAAAAATGCTCTTTTAGTTTAAGATTCACAATTTTGAAGTATTTCCAAACCGGTGAAGTTTTGGTGAAAAACTGCTGCAAGCTAGCGCCAGTTACAGGCAAGGAGGACTCACTTTTTTTTATTTTTGTCAAGGAGGACTCACTTAACGTCTTCCCCCTCTGCCATCGGTCACTTGTACTCGTCTGCGTCACGAGTACTTGAAAAAAGGCTGGTATCGGCCCGATACTGATACCTGGTATCGGTACTCGCCCATCCTTACTAAAAAGTGTAAGGATGTTCAAAACCAATTTTTTTTCAGACCGACAAGTACTCAACTCTTGATTTGTCACTGACACCGATACCAAGTACTGATACCACTAGCACTTCTGAAACAGAAGCCCCCCCCCCTCCAAAAAAAGGGCAGATCATTTCAAAGAAAGACCTATATAGCATTTTTCCTTAAAATTAAATGAAATTAATTGAAATTTCTATTCTTCTAATTTCTGGTTCCTGATCATAAAATCCCTGCGATTGGCTGGCAACTGGTCCAGGGTGTCCCCCACCTACTGCCCAAAGCCAGATGGGATAGGCTCCAGCACCTCCCGCGACCCTTGTGAGGAATAAACAGTCAAGAAAATGGATGGATGGATGATCAAAAAAAGGGGAACATGATACCTTGAATCGGCCCGATACCAGGTACTGATAGGTAAAGAGCACTGTTTGAAAAGATAGTATTCAAAATTATTGACAACTAAGAAGCATTCTCAATACAGGCAGGCATATCTCATGTTATAAATGTATTGTTGTTAGTGTTGTTCTAGATTATGCTACAATTATCGCTGGTGTCGGACCAAAACCTCATAAATCAAATATGGCAAATAAATAAAAATAAAAAAAATCTCTAATATGGGTCAGTCCACACATGTGGGTGTTAATTTTACAAATTATATTGACCAATCTAAAGTGTTGAAATACTGCATTTACTTCAGTCCATATATTAAATGTTCATCGCTGAGCCCATTTGAACCGTTGCTAACCCAAACAGCAGCACCTCCCATAACATGGAAACGGAATACGTTGTTTTCTATTCTAATTTTAATTGACACACTCTGTGTGACTTTGTTTCAAATATATATGTTTAAAAATGTAGCTACAAATAAATCGCTGCAGTTCATTAAATAAACAGTAACAATGATAACTAAAAATATTGTTTTAATAGCATTTTAAATACAGATGTTTTTTTTCAGGATTTATATGTGCCGGTATGCTTTTTGTACCATTTTTGTTTGGTGGTACATAATATTTTTCTAATATACATTTTTGTGCCCGGACTTCGTGACAGTTAAGATATGATCACAATGACAGCTGCTGGCATTTATCGGAGCCTTTATCCGTGTGCACAGCAAGTTTTAATCCTAATCCTTTTGCATCTTGTTTTTGTTTAAGCGATAGCGAAACACTTGGCCAAAGCTATTAGCGCTGGCAATAGCTGTGCGACCGCACGGGAAGGGGGAGGAATCCAGTTGCAGCTGGGCCGAGAAAATGGAAGATTTGATGGAGAAAATGTGGCGATTGTGAGAAAGTGGGGAGGATTCACACTGGCCTGTCTTGGCAAGGTAAAGTCTATTGGAGTCTTTTCAATTCATTACGATTTCAACATGACACATAATGCAACGTTGTCATTTTACAAAGTAAAATGTTAAATAACCAACAATTATATCAGGTTGTACAATCGTAGAACTTTCTGAGCTCAGTTTTCTTAACTTGTCACATATTAAACAGAGTGCTTGACTTTCAGTATGTCTATCTTGGGTATAGGGGAAAGCGCAAAGGATCATGGGATGCGGCATGGGAAAATCGCGCCAGAAGCAATGTGACAGAGGTGACACTTGTATTTACTCATTCACTGCCAGCCATTTTAGAAAATTTCAGAATTTTTAATACCCATGTGATATTACGTTCAATAATTATATATAAACCGAATCTACCAAATAACAGAATAGACTCCCTACATTTTGCCTCATCCCGTTCTTTTATAATTGACAGTAGAAAAATGTAGGTTTGCCAAAATACAGCCATTTCACCCATGGACTCTGAAACTGTGTTTATTTCCTATAAAATGGGGCTATGATGTCATCTACCGGTGGTTGGGCATCAGTAAAGTTGTTTCCAAGTTTGATATTTACAGTGGAGCATGCTCAGATTCGCCCCCATTTAGCACCGCTCTAAAAAATACAATTGACAAGTATACTTGTCAAAGGCAGTGAATGAGTTCTTAAACAGGATGTAAAAAATTTTTTCTAATTTACAATAAAATGTTATGTGCAACCCCACTAGTTTAACACAGTATTTTGATTAATATTGTGATTGTGAAACATGAATTAAACAGCCAAATCCATGATCTTTTATCCATTTGAGGGGGCGGCCATTTTGCTACTTGTTGACCACTTAAAATGACATCACAGTTGCTCACGACTCAGATGACGACCAATCACGGCTTAGCTTCAGGAAACAGGTGAGCCGTGATTGGTTGTTATCAGCAGGCTTCTCAGCTTGCTGATGAGCTGATCATTTGAATCACCTGTGTTGGAGATGATGGGAGACTTCTAAAACTTACTTCTAAAAATACTGCGGCTCTTGAGGACGAGGAAAAGGACTACCCCTGGTCTAGGAGAAGTAAATGTGCAAAAATTTGCCAAATTAGAACATAAAAAAAAGAATTCTAATAATATTGCTCATTTTGCTCAGCATCAGAAAACAATTGAGCCGTGATTGGTTGTTACCTGAGCCCCGAGCAACTGTGATGTGTTGACAGCAAGTGGCAAAATGGCCGCCCCTTCAGATGGATAAAAATGAATAGATTTTTCTGCTTAACTCAAATTCCAAAAGCACAATATTAATCGGAGTGCTGCTTTTAGACTACTGGGGGCACGTTAAGCAGAATCAGTATAATATTGTCGTGAAAACTCTGAGTTTGACTTCCCTTTCAACCATTTTTTTATAAAACATTTTGAATGATTAATGACATTCATTTGTGTTCTTTCTGTTTTTTTACAGTAAGTTTTTCCGTTCCAGGTAAATGTTAATTCATTCCATTACATTCTTTGTTAAACTGTGTTTAATATTAAATTTTGTTCAATTTTACGCGCTCTGTGAAGCTGCTACTGGTGAGTGTTTCGATCAAATAATGAATAAGTTTCCCTCAGAATATTAGTTTCATTTATTTATTTATTTATTTTTTTTAAATTTCAGCTATCAGAGCAGCTCTGTTGATCCAACGCTGGTACCGTCAGTATGTTGCCCGGCTGGAGATGAGACGCAGATGCACTTGGAACATCTTCCAGTCCATTGAATACGCCGGAGAGCAAGACCAAAACAAGGTGAGGACAGAAAAAATAAATAAATAAATAAATAAATAAATAAATAAATAAAAAGATGGGCCAAACATCGCACAGTTCAGAGAGGTGTCAATTTTGCTAGCTGGTGTCAACGATGCTATGCTAGTGTCAAACAAAACTGATGTAATATTTGTAAAGGCAGACTTTTCAATAGAACTCTTGTATTCAAGATCTTAAAAATAGGTTTATATAAATGGTCTCCCATTATCATGCATCTTCACCAATTGTGTGCGTGTGTGTGTGTGTGTGTCTGTTAGATATCCACCTCGATAAACTGGATTCATTGTAGTTTCACTGATTCAAGACATCACCGAGTGCAACTGGCTTCGAAGCTATTTGTGAGGTCAATTGTGATAATTAAACCACATCCTTCACATTGTCTTTCATCTTTGCAGCTGTGCAATTTCTTTGGCTTCCTGATGGACCACTTGACCCCAGCCAGCAGCGAGGGTAAGATGAAAGACCACAGACGATTACAGTCAGCTTATCTCTTGAAAATGTAACTTTCTCTTACAAGACTGATGTGCCTCCCGTTTTCTGAATCTTTGATTCAGGAAAACTAATATCGCACATCTTTCGTGAGAGCAACATCTGCCACGATATGGAATGGGAGCTGTACTTTTGCTACAAGAGTATTAAGGTGTCCGACGGCTACACAGGCCCGCGGCTAACCTTTCCCATGACCTACTGTGGGGTGTCCAAGCTGGTGGAAGCCTTCAAGCAGAGACAAGTAGGCACATGAAGCAATAACAACACAAACTTGGCTAAAAGGCACACGATTATGAAGAGAAAAAGGCCACATATGTGACGATTTGACCGATTTTTCCCTACCAGTAGCAGCTCCATGCTCGCTATGTTCTTCAGCTTCTTGGAGAGACTTGGAGGTTACTGCGAATTCTCCCAAATATCAACCATGTTACCGCTTGCCATATGAAGGAGCTAACCATATGCGGTAAGTAGCCCCAAGCTTCACATTGACAATGAGCAACCTCCCCAAAAGGCTGAACAAAAGTTAAAGCTTCATGAAGTGGCAAGTTTTTGCTTGTCCTTTTAGCTTGTTAGCAGCAGTAGCTTAGCGCCTCAGTTGACTCAACTGTCAAACAAAGACCACTACTACCACCTGGAAAATGGAAAACACATCTCTATATGATTGAGCTGCGTCAAAATATTGGCTAACCTTGAGTGGCTGGCCGCTGGACCATTCATGTTCCACGCAGTGACGAGGGGCTATAGCCACCAGCTAGCTTGTGAGCTAACAGGCTTGGACTAGCAGCAAAACAAAATACAAAATAAATCATAATTCAGCATCACTCATCTTCACTGGTTGGCCTGTGTTTGTCACATCACATAACAGAACTTGGGATTCCCTCCAAAAGTTTGCTTCAAATCAAAATTGCCGGTTCACTGTTAACCTTTAGGCCTCTAAGTCCTTGAGGATTTTGTTGTAATTGGTCAAACTGGTGTGGGGGCTTTTTCCCCCCACAGTGGGTGCTGCTGAGTGAGTTTTGGAGGGTCAAGTCCAGGACCACTAAAATATCAATTTTCACCAAGATGCAAATGAACCAACTGCACATTTAAAAAAAAAAAAAAAAAAAAAAAAAAGTTTCCAGGAGGTTGAGGCCCTCAAGATGTCAGAAGAAGAATAGACAGCAATTCTAAGCAAGGTTATTTTAGTTATTCACTCTTTGACTGCCAAAAAATATATCCAAAAAACAACCCCCAGTGCCAGCTGATTTCGAGCATTTTCACTCATCTTTCAAGCAAACAAAATATTGTGCACTACAACTACATAAACATAAAAAAAGTGTTTCTATCTTATTCCGTTCATTAGTAATCACCATTTGAAAATGGGTCATTTGAGTGACATGAGCGAAAATAGAACAACAAAATGGAGAAAACGTCATCGTTGAAAATGTTCTTTTTCATCAGATTCGTCATGTTTCATTGTAATTTCATACACCTTGAGCCCATTGAAAAGATATACAATGCTTCCATCTCCTGGCCATAGTTAGTGGGTGTTTTTGATTCCACAACCCATTAACAAGGCAACGCTTCACTTAGACGTTGCACTACCCATTGATTTAAAAAAAAAAAAAAAAAACTTAGTAAACGTCAATTAACGTTTATGGTGGCACTCATTAGGATTTTAGCATACATCATTTAACATTTTTGGCGGTCAAAGACTAACACACACAAAAAAAAAGAAAACTAAAATTCAAAAACAATTTTCGTTAATGAAATAAAATAAAAACGCTAAAAATGATTTTTAAAAAATGAAAAGTAACTCAAACTACATTTTATGTTTACAAACCTAAAACTAAGAAATATCCTTTGTTTTAGTCTTTGGTAATTATTTTGGTGCATGAGTCTTTGGGGATGATTTCAAATGTGATTTTGAATATATTTATTTAATATATTTATTTGACCTCATTTAGCAACAGCCAATAGAAAAGCACCTTCAGATGATGTCGCTCCCAGGCAACAATTTTGCGTGTTTGACTTTTGGCTCCAATGGCTTGGCTCACCTGTTCAGGCGAAATGCAACATTAGGTCAGAAATTAGTTTTTCATTTTACCATGGTGTTTATTTTAAATATTGCATACAAGTGTTTAAAAAACAAACAAACACGAAAAGTAATACTGAAACTAGCTAAAACTAAACTAAAACTTAGCGTTTTTTTGTTTGTTTGTTTGTTAGTTTTAATAATAATTAAAACTATTTTTTTTTAAAAACTAACAGAACCACCCTGGAAACCAATTCAAAATAACCAAATTTGAAAAACAAAACTCAAAATGAAATAAAAATTAACTACAATGAAAATTCCAAAACTATAATAACCCTGATTCTAAGAGGGACCCAAATTACTGCAAGAACACTAAAGACATTGTTTGCATTCACAGGTGATTTACATGGACAACTTGAAGATCTATTGCTGATATTCTACAAGGTACTTGCTAAGGGGCACCCGGTCAACTCGACTTTCTGTCACAAATGTCTCGAATGTGTCTAGAATGGATTGCCTTCCCCTGAGAAACCTTACGTGTTCAATGGGGACTTTGTGGATCGAGGCAAGAACTCTTTAGAAATTCTGCTAATCCTGTTTGGGTTCCTGCTGGTCTACCCTAACAATGTCCATCTGAACAGGGGCAATCATGAGGACCACATAGTTAACCTGAGGTACAAGTGAAGGCAAATTCATGTTTCACTCTAAGAGAGTACAGATGTTGCTAATACTCGTTTGTGTTTTCTTCCAGGTATGGATTCACCAAAGAAGTGCTGGGAAAATACAGGGTATGTCCTGAGATGTTGATCTTGCTTTCAATTCAATGAGTGGAAATACTTAATCCAAAAAAAGAAAAGTCAAGATTAGAAATAAGTGAGGAATTGTATTTGAGAAATGTGTGGGTGGTCTCTGTGGAAGCGGGCCTTTTCGGGTAGAAAAATTTGATTACGTACAGACTGTACAAGGAGGGAGTAGGCTAGTTAGCAAGGTAAAAAAAAAAAAAAAAAAAAAAACATTTCTTGTTCCAAAATGAAACAAATTCATCCTTGTTGTATGCTCTGTCGGGCCTTGAAAAAGTAAAAATCATCCTGGTATGTTTTACATCACAAGCAGAATAATCATAATCTGTCTCTCGTCACTTGACAAAGCAGGATCACTGCGATCAACAGGATCAACATTTAATGGACCGCTGTAGTATGACTCGGCATGACTGGCACGGCGACTGAATGGTTAGCACATCCGCCTCCCAGTACTGAGGACTCGGGTTCGAGTCCAGGCTCCGGCCTTCCTGGGTGGAGTTTGCATGTTCTCCCCGTGCCTGCGTGGGTCTTCTCCGGGTACTCCGGCCTCCTCCCACATTCCAAAGACTTGCATGGCAAGTTAATTGGGTGCTCCAAATTGTCCCGAGGTGTGCTTGTGGGTGTGGATGGTGGTTCGTCTCTGTGTGCCCTGCGATTGGCTGGGAACCAGTCCACGGTGTACCCCACCTACTCCCCGCTTCTCGCTGGGATAGGCTCCAGCACCCCCGTGACCCTTGTGAGGAATAAGCGGTCAAGAAGATGGATGGATGTAGTATGATGCCTACAGGAAGTCAGTATCCCAATTATGGATTGGGTTGCAGGTGCATGGCAAAAAGATCCTCAAGCTCCTCCAGAAGATTTTCAGCTGGTTGCCACTGGCAACCGTGGTGGATCACAAAGTGCTCATTGTGCACGGAGGCATCTCTGAATCCACAGATCTTAATATAATAGCCAGACTGGACAGGCACAAAGTAAGACAATATCAAACTATCTGGAACATTCCAAAGACTATCCGGTACTATTTGATACTAACTTTTGTTTTGGGGCAGTATGTTTCCACCCTGAGACCTCCCAAACAAAGCATTCACGCTGCCAGTAGAAGCTTGAACATGGCAGACTGTGACGGTCTGACGCAAAGTCGACGTCGGGTTTGCTCCCTGACGAACCGGAGCCAGGCTCCGCCTCGCAGGCTCGATATCCCGCGCCGCTCGCTCCAAAACTACCAGTCGTATGGTGATATGAAGACGTCCGACTACGACTCTTCTCCAGACCCTGGAGACAGCAGAACAGACGACCTTGAGTGGAAACAAGTAAGAATTATATCAAGAGTATTATGCACTCATTTGGTGGGTTGCCTAACGGAAGAAATTCAACCAGATAGTGGATGTGTTGTGGAGTGACCCGATGCCACAGAATGGCTGCATCCCAAACGAAGTGCGAGGAGGCGGCTGCTACTGGGGCCCCGACGTCACAGAGGATGTCCTCAGACGTCACAACCTGCAGCTCCTCATCCGCTCTCACGAGTGCAAACAGGACGGCTACGAATTCTGCCACAATCGTCGGGTGAGGGCACCACGAGGAGAAAGTCGACAACTGAATTTGAGCACAGATATCCTCCATGCAGGTGCTGACCATTTTTTCAGCTTCCAACTACTACGACGTGGGCAGCAACAGAGGAGCCTACATAAGGATGGGCCCCAATCTGAACCCTCACTTGGTCCAGTATCAAGCCAGCCGGGCGTGCAGACATCTAACTCTGCGACAAAGGTATGGTGGACCACACTTCTTCAGGGAAATTTGATGCCTTGGGGCAAGTTAGGCCTATATTTAGATTGATGTTGAACCCCCTTTGTTACAATTACAGCCCTGTCTACACTATAAAAACAGTTGAGACAAAAATAACCAATTTGACCCAACTTTCTGGGCAGTGGCGCTCCTGCCATTAGGCGGATTAGGCAGATGCTAGGGGCGCTCGTGAGCAAAAGGGGCGACAGGGAGAGGAGATTTTTTTTTTACCAAAAATCCTGCCTAGGGTGCCAAGTTGCTTCGGAACGCCAGTGTTTCTGGGTTATTTTCTCCAAAACAACTCCCCAAAAATGGGGTCATTTTGTACTTGCTGGGACTTGTACAGCTTCATTTACCCAAACAATTGATTTGCTGTTGTTGTTGTTGCTTTGTTTTTTTTTGCTTTTCATTTATTTATTTATTTTAAATGGAACCAACCAAGTACTTGGGGCAATATGACTTTGCTTCGTACAAAATGACCCAATTTGTTGGGGGTTGTTGTATACAAAATGACCCAGAAAGTTGGGTCAATTTCATCAAAATAGAGTACTCTACTCTCTAAAAATAGTTGGGTCAAAAATGAGACCGACCCGCTACTAGGGTCCATTTGACCCAATTTTCTGGGTTATTTTGTACAAAACGACCTTATAAATAAAGTTGACTTAACTTGACTTGACTTGACCCAGAAAGGGTGAAATTGACCCAAGTAGCAGGTTGGTTCAATTTTTTAACCCTAATAATAATAATAATAATAATAATAATAATAATAATAATAATAATAATAATAATAATAATATTTTAGGTCAATTTGACCCAACTTTCTGGGTTATTTTGTACAAAATGACGTTATAAAATAAAGTTGACTTGATCTGACTTGACTTGACTTGACTTGACCCAGAAAGGGTGAAATTGACCCAAGTAGCAGGTTGGTTCAATTTTTTAACCCTAATAATAATAAAATAATAATAATAATAATAATAATAATAATGATAATGATAATATTTTGGGTCAATTTGACCCAAAATAAAATAAAAATAAAATGACATAAAATTAATTTGACTTGACTTGACTTGACCCAGAAAGGGTGAAATTGACGCAAGTAGCAGGTCGGTTCCATTTTTTAACCCTAATAATAATAATAATAATAATAACAATAATAATAATAATTATTATAATTATAATAATGAGAATAATAATAATAATAATAATAATAAGAAGAAGACTAATATTTTGGGTCAATTTGACCCAACTTCCTGGGTTGTTTTGTACAAAATGACCCAGAATGTTAGGTCAAATTTACCCAAGTAGCGGGTCGGTCTCATTTTGACCCAAATTGGGTTATTTTGGACCCAACTGTTTTTAGGGTGTACCTTTTAATAAAGTGATTGTTCTTGTCAGTGTCTCTTGGACAGAGAGGTCGGCCTTGCAAGCTCTCCGGCAACAACTGTTCATCCACAAGTCAGATCTCAGTAGTGCCTTTCAGGAGTTTGATCCAAACAGAACAGGTACGAAACTGGAAAGTGCAATTTCACCGTCCTATATACAGTACAACTGTAGTTTAACACCACCTGGTGGAAGAATCGTTCCATGACAGCTGCTCTGTGTCACCAGGGTTGATATCCGCGAGAGACTGGGCCAGTGCCACAGAGAGCGTTCTAAAGCTGGGTCTACCCTGGAGGGTCCTTCGCCCTCAGCTTCTGAGCAGCACCCATCACGGCATGGTGGAATACCAGAACTGGATTAGGGAGCTCTCCCTCACAGAGCCTCACCAGGAGGTGCCTCTTGAAGATTGAAACCCTTTTGTTTGTCACTTAGTAGTAAATTGTAAAAGATGTGGGAGTGAAAGTAGAAATTGGATGAGTTAGGGGCACTGCTTGAGGGCATTTGAACATTGAGTGCCGTTTCTGGCTAGGTTCCTTTGGTAACAGGCGCCATCCGCTAAGGGGAAGTCAACCCAACAATTTTCATTGATTTAATATTTTCTATGTAGCCTTGTCTAAACACAGTATTCTGATTAATGTTGCATTTATGGAATAGGAGTAAAGCAGCAAATTCTCCCTGTTTTGATCAATCTCAGGGGGCGGCCATTTTGCCACTTGCCGTCGACTTAAAATGACATCACAGTTGCTCAGGGCTCAGGTAACAACCAATCATGGCTCATCTGTTTTGTCAGTTTGGTCATGTGACATTCGCAAGCCATGACTGATTGTTGCCTGAACCCTGAGTGGCAAAATGGCTGCACCGTGAGCTGGATGAAAACAAGTGGATTTTTCTGCTTAATTTATATTCCAAGAACAATATTGACTCAACTAGTGGGAGCCCATAGAACATATTATTGTAAAGAATATTTTTGGGTAAACTTCTTCTTTACTCACCATTTCAGATCTTGCTGTAGGCAGATTTTAATGGTTATACTGTAAATGTGCAATTGAAGTATTTCCTTATCCTTTCTGAAAGATCTCAGACACCAGCATCCTGGAGATCATGTACAAGAACCACTCCAGTATCGAAACCATCTTCCGGATCATAGACACAGATCATTCCGGTTGGTAGAGTCTGCACCCCTCTGCTCTATTCAATTCCTTCATTTAATCTCATCTCATTTTCCTCCCAGGTCTGATCTCACTGGAGGAATTTCGCCAAACCTGGAAGCTGCTGAGCTCTCACCTCAAGATGGAGATCAGCGACAAATCCGTGGCAGACTTGGCTCAGAGCATCGATTTCAACAAGGACGGTGTCATCGATATCAATGAATTCATGGAGGCATTCCGCTTGGTGGGCGTCTCGGCACACAAATAGACGTGCGTGGCGGCGGCCTCACTGTACAAACTTAAGCTAAGCTTGCCTGAAAACTTTGGAAACCCTTGCTGGACCTGAGGATATTACCACTTAGGTAAACCTCGTAGACCCCTTTGTTTTATATGATAAAACAGGATGCACTTCATGTGCTACTTGTTTTTTTTTGTTTTTTGTTTTTTTTTAGCAACTTTTCCCTTACTCCACTACATTGTGCTACATTGCATTCCCTACTTTTGATTGTGAAACCTCAGAAAACAATCGAGCAATTTTGGATTTGTGTGGTACATCATGAACTACATACAGCTTGCAAGTGCCAACATTAATCATTGATGTTTTTAACAATAAATTGCTTTGCATGTCATTTTAAATAAAACCTCCTCCTGATAAAGTTTAGTGACATTTTTGGATTTTTCAAACTAGACAATCTGCTGATTGGTCAGAATTGATTTTTAGAAACTTATCATTGTGCAAATACAGAAAGCATGCACACGTTACTCTACCTGTTGTTATTATTTTGGATTTTTTTTTTGTCCTTCAACTACATTACTAGACCAATTCAACCATTACAACTTCAATATGTTTTAAAAATTCACACTTCAGGGGTTATTATTTTTATTATTTATCATTTTTCTTATTCGTAACTTTCACAGCATTTCCCACAAAACATTTTTAAATCCCCCAAAATTATCTCCATTTATTTTTAATTAGACAGTCCAAAAAAAAAAAATCACTCCCATTCTAAATTCAAACTGTTAAACTCATTCAATTCACATTAGGATCCATTTTCAGTACTCCCCCAATTCTCACAGTAAAAATCCCAGTTTCCCACTAAATATTGCATATTTTTCACCATTTGGGTTAAGACTTCATATTGTTCTCATTACAAATTCAGCATTGTTCCTATTCATAATTCAAACTTTATTTACACCAGGGGTGGCCAAGTTCGGCCCTCAAGAGCCCCTATCCAGCCTGTTTTTCTTTTCTTTTTTTTTTTTCTTCTTTTTTTCCCAAGAGAGAGCTCAGAATTGTTCATTCGGTAGTCTTACCTTAACCGGATACTTCAGAGTCTCGCCGGAGTTGTGAAGTTCAGAAGGTCAGGAGACCAGAGGAAAGGTCAAAGAAAAGAAAGATAAAGTAAAATCCAGCACCAGTCTGTTTTCCATGTCTCCCTCCATCAGCGCAGCTGAATCTAATGCTTAGCTCATCAGCAAGCTTTGCAAAAGCTCTAACGATCCTGATCATGAATCAGGTGTGTTAGTGGAGAGAAACATGGAAAACAGGCTGGAAAGGGGCTCTCGAGGACCGAACTTGGCCACTCCTGATCTACACCATATTAGGGGTGTGAATTGCCTAGTACCTGACGATTCGATTCGTATCACGATTCACAGGTCACGATTCGATTCGATGCCGATTAATCCCGATACGAATTTATAAGTCGATTGTTGCGATTTTTTTTCATTCAAATTTATGAAAATGTATTATTTATTTATCTGAAATTTCAGTCTTATAGAGGTTGTAATCTGTTTCATGTTTGAACAGCATTAAAATAAAATATTAAGGCTTAATGTTCCGTTCATATAACATTCTTCCATGCTCAAGGTGTGAATCCTAACCCAAAGTCAGACGTTTTGTTGAATATTTTTCCATTAAAAATGGAAGTTTAAAAATCGATTCACACACACACAAAAAAAAAAAAAAAAAAAAGGCAATGATGATAAGACGTTGAATCGGTAAGACTACCGAATGAACAATTCTGAGCTCTTAAAAAAAAAAAAAAAAAGAAAAAAAGATTTTTTTTTTTATTGAATTGATTCGAGAATCGCGCGATGTAGTATCGCGATATATCGCCGAATCGATTTTTTTTTAACACCCCTAGTACTCGCACATAGAACTGAGTACAGGCAGAGAGTTCATAAACACAAGCTGATAATGAATACAATGCAAAATTCATTTTATTTCACTGATAAATTTTAATAGTTTCCATCCAACAGTTTTTGCAACCCATATAGTGGTTATTTGTCTCACATCTTAAATGAGTCATATTGATTAAAAATGGCAATGTCCACATGTATTTTTAATATTAGTGGACATAGTAGCCTAATATACAGCTTTTATGGATGTTACATTCAATATTTTTAAGTAGGGATGTAACGATAAGTGCAATGTCATGATATTGTGATATTAAAAATTTCCACAATATCGTCATCATCATGTTCACAATATTTAAAAGGAACACATCTGTTAAAAAAGTCAGGTTGATTTCCATTTGTGCAGTTCTAGCACCCTCTAGTGGTAGTTTATTAGTGCAATTTCATTTTCATTGGGGATGTTTTGGCCTTCTATGTTTAAAATCTATGCTAATTGTCTGATGAAGGGGAACCTGATTTGCTGGTGAAGCGATCAATGTGTGCTTGAATTAGCAAGCAAGAGCCTCAATATTGTTATTAGAGATTGTAGGTGGTTTATTTGCATTGCTGTTATGTACAAAAGCAGAATATTGTGCTTTTTTTAGTATGAGCTCTTCTTTTTTTTGTTACAATATTGTGATCTTATTTAAATATCGCCAACCACCCCACAATATCGTGATAATTATCGTATTGTGACCTTCATATCGTGAGAATATCGTATTGTAATGTTTGTATATCGTTACATCCCTATTTTTAAGCAATACAGTAGTAACAAACGGTGAAAAAAAAGATAATTACGGTATAATACTAATGGTTTGACACAGTTACAGCCTGAAGCCTTCTTTTTTGAGTGTTTTTGGCTTTATTTTAAAAATACTGTACCGTACTTCAATTATCTAATTGCACACAAAGCTATACACGCAATCCTTGCATGAAGATAATAATGTGCATTCATTCAAATAATAAATATACAAAACCACAAGTAAATAACGGTGTCTGTTATTTTGGATGGAAGAGGAATGTATTAAAATCATCACTTGTTGAACAAGATAAAACCAATGGTAGTGTGACACCAAAGGGAAGAGCAACACCTCTCAAAACAAAACAGCATCAGTAGGTTGCACATGATTCAAAGCTGGAGCAGATCGTTTGGAAGAACTACATACTTGATTCATTGTGACCATGTTTGTCATTTTCCAAATCACTATCCTGTGAGATGAGCTTGTAAGGTTTCTTCCTCTCTTTCTCCTCCAGCACGGAATTTCCCATCTCCACATCCCTGCTGCGAAGCTCGTTCCGCGAGAGGAACTCTATGATGCCGGCTCCGATTGAATCCCCCAAAACATTGGTGGTGGTACGCAGACGGTCGCTGTCACAAACGAAAGAGGATGTTGACAACACTATTTCACATTTGAAAATCAAACAATATGAATCTTTCATTTTAGTGGTGGTTAATCATTGTTTACATATTACCCGGTTTTAAGTCTGATCTGCAAACATAAACCCTCTGGTAAATAATGTTCTATATTATTCTGTTGTACTATGCACTATAAAAAGGACAGATGTTCATATTTGGACTATCCTAGTTGAGGAGACAGGTATTTTTCCACATTGCCCCAGTTAACCGAGAAGGGTCCTCTAATTGGAATTATTAATTTGGGAAACCTAATTATGTTTCTATGTTAAAACCTACTCCAGAAAATATTCAACACAAAAGGAAAGATGTAGAGCAAGACTTCAGGGAGAATGGAAAAGTGTGTCACTAGGTGGTAGTAGAGATGGGGATATCATATTTTTGACCTATAAAATGACAAAGATGATTCATGTCCACATGCAAACGCCGTCTCTGCTCTTCACTGTGTCACATGATTATATTTTTGAAGACACAGCATACTCACAGGAACCAATCAACTGCAATGATCAGAGTGATGTCATCAGTAGGAAGTCCGACAGAGGTCAATACAATCACCATAGTGACCAGGCCTGCTTGTGGGATTCCGGCAGCTCCAATACTAGCTGCAGTTGCTGTAATACTTGATTAAAGGACAGACAATCAATTTGTAGATACCGTATTTTTTGGACTATAAATCGGTCCGGATTATAAGTCGAAGGTCAAAAAGAAAAAAAAAAAAAACATAATATATAATATAATAATAACATAATAATGTCCAAAAAGCATATCGATGTGACAACACGCAAGTGTGGCTATTGTTTACAATATATGACTCTCTATACCCGGTTGTTATCGCGTGAACTAAATTCTCCGGCGTGAACCCCACGTGATCTTATGGTCTGGCGGGTTCGGATTTCTGGACCATCAACGCACACGGTGTGAATTGCAGTCCTTGTGGAAGCCGCGCAGGAGCCATACGGAAAACGCACCACGTCCTTTTCCGCAGTCAGTGTGAATTGGGCGTAAGAACAGTAGAGCCCGGACAAAGACCCAAAATTTCCTAATCGTTTAGTCAGCAGCAAATGAGTTACAGTTGGATTCGAAACTTCCGCTTCTAACTATGGAAGAGTTTTTGTTTTTAGTTAAAAATGGCTTACCTTAAATAAAATCCTGTGTTGCATTGTGGCCAAATGTAGAATCCTGGTCAGTTATTGTGCCTTAGCAAATCACAGTGGCGGCGGACACTACATGCTAAATTAGCTAGCTTATTGTATAAGTCACACATCACTTGCCATGACTTCTACTACCACTACTTCTTCTACTACTACTACCATTACTTCTACTGCTACTACCAATACCACTACTTCTACTACCACTAATTCTACGACCACTACCACTACTTCTGCTGCCACTACCACGACCACTTCCTCTACTACCACTACTTCATTACTTCTACTACCACTACCACTACTTTTACAACCATTACTTCTTCTTCTTCTTCTTCTTCTTCTTCTTCTTCTTCTTCTTCTTCTTCTTCTTCTTCTTCCATTCGGCAGGCAAACCATTTAGAACTAGACTAAGTGCAATTTCTGGAGAAATTGTGTGGGAATGCTGAAATCTGAATGCCAATAGCTGAATGCTAACATTTGAATGCATGTGGAATGCTTATGAAGTAAATTGAGAGATCAATTATGAAATTATGACCTCCTGGTAACTGGACAATGCACTGTGCCACCGAGCAGTATAAGACACCCAGTAATGACGATAAGTTATATGTATGGAAGTGGGCGTGGAAAGTGATACTTAGAAAAAGTTCAATGTCTGTCCCATGAAAAATGAATGGAGAAAAGGTGATATTACAAGTTAAATTGTGCAAAGACTGTAAGTAATGTGGAATCATGATATATACCCCGGAAGGCGTGAATTTTTTAAGCTAGTTGAAATTTGAACAGTGTAAATTGGATGTATTATGTGGGAGTTGTTACACGGCAAAAAAGTGTGGAGAATAAAAATCTCGATAACATATGTGGGAATGTTATTCCCACAATAACCTTTCTGTAGTTAGAAGCAGAAGTTCTGAATTCAAGCAGAACTTGCTCACTGCTGTCAACACAATTAGAGAACGGGGATTTTGGCTGCGAGTCAGAGCTCCAATTATAATATGTACAAATATATAAGTCGCAGGAACAGCTATATTATGAAAAAAAAAAGTGGAACTTATAGTCGGAAAAATACGGTATGTTTTCTACTTTACTGTAGTCCTCCTTTGTTCATTCTTACCTAATGGTAATGATCTGACCAAAGTTCATCTCCATGTTGTTGACTTGGGCAATAAAAATGGCCGCCAGTGCTTCGTAGAGAGCCGTGCCATCCATGTTGATGGTGGCACCCACAGGCAACACAAAACGGGTAATTCGCTTGTCTATTTTGTTGTTCTCCTCCAGGCATTTGAATGTGACAGGGAGGGTGGCTGAGCTGGGAGACGACAGCATAGAAATGACACATGATTGCTCCAAATCAGACTTCAAGTTGGAATATTAAAGATTGTTACAATGAGTTTGCGAGATTCAGGCCTCACCTGGAAGAGGTGCCTAACGCAGTAACCAGAGCTTGCAGAAGCCCAGCAATGAAAATGAAAGGGTTCTGCCGAGTGATGACAAAATACAGGGTGGGAAGAATGAGAATGGCATGGATCATTAGGCCAATGATAACTGTGATGGTATACATGCCCAACTGGCCACCCATTTGTGTAAGATCATCCATCTCCACTATTTTTCCTGCGATGAGGAACAGGATACCAATAGGAGCATACCTGACAGCAGATGGAGATAAAGTGAAGAGAAGTGTGGCTGAAAGGCGAATTTAACAGGAAGTGAAAAGTGAAATCCTACCACATGATGATAGCAACCAGCTGCATGATCGCTTCATTGAGGCTGTCAAAGAAATCCCTCAGGAGTTGGCCGTGCTCCTTCATGTTGCCAATTATAAGCCCGAAACACATCGAGAACACCACCAACCCCAGCGCGTTAACTCCATTCACCTGACCAGGCACTGGTATCACTTCTTCTCGGGTGATCTCCATGACTTCCTGGGTGCCGTTGGTTGTATTAAAGAGGGTGTCGTTCACCGTCATGGTCACGTGAATGACTCGTTTTCCATATTTGGTTTTAAACTGGACAAATAAATGATGAAAGAGTTTGGTTAGATGGGAAAAGCTGACCACATTATGATGAAATCCATCCACTAACCCAGTGCTTCTCAAATAGTGGGGCGGGCCCCCCTCAGGGGGGCGCGAGGCTCCATCAAGGGGGGCGCTTTTTGACCTCGGAGAACATACTTTTTAAAAAAAAAATATTTTTATGTTTTTTTTGTTGTTGTTTTTTTTGTTTTTTTACTGTCCTAGAATAACGTGCAATTGCACCTCCACTACATCAGGGGGCAGTGGCGCTCTCATTATTGGCAGAATGTGCACAGGGAGCATTCGCTCGGTGGTGTAGGGGTTTTGTTTGCACTGTGCAAAAAAATAAAATAAAAAAATAAATAAATCAGCACAAATTATTTTATATTTTTGCTTTGCAGGTTTTGTGCTCCTGAGTTAATGTTGCTGATCAGTTTGAATGCATTATTATTTATTGATTTTATGTAATTTTATTTTTCCATATCATATGGTTTGACATGGTCAGCCAAAAAAAGTTTATAGTTTAATTAAGGATTTAATTTTATTTTTGAATTTCAGATGCACTTAAAATCTTTTTTGTTACAGTTACTAAAGCTATTCTTTGTTGTAAGTTGGTCCATATTTCTTTCTTTTTTTTAATCCTCTTATACGTTAATACAGATACAGTGTTATGCAGAGGTGTGCTTATAACAATTTTATAGACAAATGATACTATTTATAGTCGCATGGGGGTTGGGGGTGGGGTGGGGGGGATGTTTTCTTCTTACTAGGGGGGCATGACAGAAAATAGTTGAAAAGCACTGCACTAACCCAACCATTTTCTAACACGACTCAACTTGAATTGAAATACACTGGCGAGATAAAGTATTTGCCACCGTACTGATTTACGGACTCTGTATCGGTCTGTCGTTGTGAAGAAGGAGCTTAGCCGAAAGACAAAGCTCTCGAATTACCGGTCAATCTACCTTCCAACCCTCATGGTGGCCCGGGTATGTGGGTTAGATCATAGATGTCTACAGGACGCCTCCCTGGTGAGGTGTTTCATACACGTCCCACAGGGAGGAGGACCCGGGGACGACTCAGGCCACGCTGGAGAAACTATGTCTCCTGGCTGGCCTGGCAATGTCTTGGGATGAAGTGTCTGGGTAGAGGAAAGTCTGGGCTTTCCTGCTTAAGCTGCTGCCTCTGCAATCCAACACGGACAAGTGGAAGAAAATGGATGGATGAGTGCATCATTAAAAGTTGGTGGCTCACCTGTTGTGTGCAGGCTTGGACCAAGTTTGGAGGGAACATGTTTCTGAAATGAGAAGGCCATCAGTTAGAGATGCTTGAAATAAGTACGCAATCATATTATACGCACCCTCTACTCGTCTTAATTGTGAGGAGTGCTGTCGTATTTGTACAGTGATTTTTAAAAAATTATGTTATACTATGTTCAATCATTCGATTTAGTGTTGTTCCGACACCGTTTTTTGGCCCCCGATACCGATACCCAGCTTTGCAGTATCGGCCGAAACCGATACCATACCGATACTTAAGTTTTTTTTTTCCTCAACATGAAAAAGCTGTCCTGCCATTGGTTCAGAGCATTCAAGGGCCAATAGGATATCTTAGATCGGCATACAGTGAACATGTCACATATCAGTGAATGTAGTGCACGAGCAAGACACAAAATGCTGCATCCAAAATCCTATATTAGCGTTGGAATTAATGGTATCGGCATGTTACTTGTGAGTGCTCACCGATACTGATACCACTGTTTTAATGCAGTATCGGCACCAGTATCGGTATCGGAACAACAAGAACTCGATTCCAAAGTAAAAACAGATGTTTGAAAATGTCTTATTTTGATTAAACACAGAAGATATTCAGTCTTCTTTCATGAAGGACTACAGAAATTACTGTACTGTTGATATGCTGAAATCAGATTTGGACAATTTGAAATTAAAAACTGGTTCCAAATGATTACTACTTGTCGATTAATTTTGACAGCTCTAATTGCGAGCTACCTGATCAGATCCAAAAAGGCATCTGCAGGACTGACTTGCTCGATCGTCTGTTGCTTTCCAAACTCATCTTTAGATCCTTTTCCTGGGTGGATGATCAAGACAATGAGGATACCAATGAAAACTGCAATAAACGTAGTGGTCATGTAGTAAATCACAGCTCTCATGCCCATTTTCCCCGAGGCTTTGCTGTCCAACGCTGCCATTCCTAATGCACACAAGGGTGGAAAACAATACAGCATTTAAGAATCTGGACATAAAAACTCCACACAACCCAGACAAACCCTAGAAAAATATATATATACCGTGCACACTTTTGCCAGAAATAGTCTTGGGGCAGGGCCCCAGTGTTTGGATGAACAGTCAAAAGTTCTTCCAGAATGGACGCACACATTTGTGCATGATAACCTTTTCACATCACTTGACCTCATTGATAAAATGACCCAATTAGGGTATGAGTCCCTTGGTACACAAAGAAAATACTGGCAAGATTTATTTATTTTTTCCCATAAATACTACTGTGCACTCATCTTATGATCTTATTATGGCAATGATGTTACAGGACAGTAAATGTTATTTCAATCTAAGATGTTGCCACAAAGTATTATTGTATGATATGTGATTTTGTAAACTGGTCTCATTTCATATGTTCAATTTGTCTTCGATTTGCAGTTTGCAAACTATTGCATTTAACTATGTGTCTGTGGGACCACCATTAGTTTCTGACTCAAGGAATAAAAACATCCATCCATCCATCCATCCATCCATCCATCCATCCATCCATCCATCCATCCATCCATCCATCCATCCATCCATCCATCCATCCATTTTCATGACCGCTTATTCCTCACAAGGGTCACGGGGGCTGCTGGAGCCAGTCTCAGCTGGCTTTGGGCAGTAGGCGGGGGACATCCTGGACTGGTTGCCAGCCAATCGCAGGGCACACAGAGACGAACAACCAACCACACTCACAAGCACACCTAGGGACAATTCGGCGCGCCCAATCAACCTGCCATGCATGTCTTTGGAATGTGGGAGGAGACCGGAGTACCCGGAGAAGACCCACGCGGGCACGGGGAGAACATGCAAACTCCACCCAGGAAGGCCGGAGCCTGGACTCGAACCCAAGTCCACAGTACTGGGAGTGCTATCGTCATCAAAACCCATTCGCACATCTCTACTCATGCCTTGTTCAACACCTTAAAATATTAAAATGATCGCACCAATATTTTGGATATTACGGCCGTTAAGTGCTTCCCCCATAGAAAAAAAATTGTCACTTGATGACAGAAAACGGTGATCAATCTTCAACAGAATTTATGTGGAGTGGATATTTCCAGTTCTACTTATGTCAACTTTGCTGGTGCAAATAGTAGAATGATTGCCAAAAACTTGGGGATTTTATGGACATTAATGAATTCCTCCTTAAAGGTGCATTGTGGAGTTTAAAATATTAATTTTAAAGCTTTTTCTACATCATTTAATATCCATAAAATCCAAAATATCAGGACAATCAGTCTGATATTTTCAAAGGCAATAATATGGGCATAAGTAGAGGTATCCACATAATTTCTTTGAAGACTGATTGCAATTTTTTAAACGGTGTTAGGATTGTTTTATTATTACATTAAGTATTTGAATCTATCCAAAATATATTAAATTGTACAGGGGTGTCAAACTCATTTTAATTCAGGGGCTACTTTCATCAAAATTAGATCTCCAGTGGGCCGAACCGGTATGTCCGTCGCCTAATATGCTATAAATAATAACAGGTCAAAATATTTAATGTTTTGTTTTGTTTTGTTTTGTTTTGTTTTGTTTTGTTTTTTTGCGCAAATAATTACAAGTGCATGCTGGAACTATTCCCATTTATTATTATCTTACCACAGAGTAATCTGACATTTCTTAACAAAAATGAGTAACAAATAATAGTAACAAATTCTGAGTAACAGCCAAATTTCAGAATGTCATTTAAGTGGTTGTCAGTGCACCCTCTAGTGGACAAAATTAGCAACTACTGTTAATTTCAGTGAACAACTGCTGTTTGTGTTCTGTCCTCACGGGCCAGATTGGACCCCCTGACGGAGCGGTTCTGGCCCACAGGCTATATATTTCACACGCTGAAATGAACACATTCGGTCATAGCCTCTTTCACAAATCTTCAAATTCCACAGATCTATTCAAAACACACCAAATTATGGTCTGTTATCCACTGACAGATTGATGAAGAAGCCTGTGAATTTTACCTGTTATGAGACTGGAGACCAGTAAAGGTAGAACAAGCATCTGCAGCATTCTCATCAGTAGTTCTCCAGGGAAAGAGAAATACTTCACCTCTCGATACGACATCTTATAGGGACGCAATGCAAATCCCAGAATAATTCCTATAAAAATAGTGAACGTGTGGGACAGTGAGTCTGTATCATATGACTGATTACTTTTGTACTTCTATTTGGTGTGATGAGGCATACATACCTACAATAACTGCGCCAACCGTGAACAGAACAAAGGCGTTCTTTTTGAGGAAAGTCTGGATGTCCTCTTTGGAGATCTCCTCCACTTTCCTCTTGGCCTTCATGGTGCGTATGTGGATGCCTTCTCTGAAACGCTGCATCCTGCTACAGTGAACCACAAATAATGCAATTCACACCATTTAAGCCAAGACATATGACATATGATGGTTGTCGCATACCTGTGAAAATTTGCTGTTTGGTTCTTCTCAGTTGAGGGTCACCTTCGACGTGTGATGAGAGAAGCCGTTGGGTTCTTATAGGATTCAGGAGAACAGAGTGATGAACTGCTGAACACAGAATATGAGGAGAGATGGTGCTCTCCTACTCATATTACAATTGGGAGGGGAGAGCGCTAAAGAGACAGGGCGGGACACCGAAGAAGACAAATTATAAATGATCCTTCTATTGGCCGCTTATTCCGGTGACACATTTTCAGGCAAAACGTACACTTGTGTCATCTCATCCTCCACGCCAATCTTTTCATCCATCCTTTGTGTTTATGTTTCTTGCTTTGATGGAGCCATTTTTACAATTGAAATAACACATCGTCTCACTGTGGAAATGTTATAGTTTGAGTCATTTTCACCGAGGACATGCACCTCCACAATTCGCAAAAATAAATAAATAAATAAATAAATAACACACCTTCTGTCGTCATTACCTCACGATGCGCAAAAAATAGTCCCTAATGAAGTAAAGAATAATTAGAGTAGTAGAATACCCCTAAAATCAGGCTGTTGCTTTTTTTTTCCAATATCCAAACATGAGTTCACACTATTAGATATATACAGTATGATAATAACCTCTCAACAACGTGAGTGGCATGTTTCAACTCAATTGGATTTAGATCAGGGCTCATCGAAGACCACTTCAGAATACGCCGATGTTTAGCCGTAAGCCATTCTTGGGTGTTTTTAGTTGTGTTTTGAGCATGCCGTTGACGTGCGATGAGGTTCATGACTGGTGAGTTTGATGTCTCAGTCTAGGGGAACCTTGGACACAACAGCATAAGTGCTCCCAGAGGCCAGTCTTCCCTCTCCTAGCAAGGCCAGCATCAACAAGAAAATCAATGGGCAATGATAATGGGCATTATCTTATTTTGAAATGACTTGGTCACAACCATCAAAAAGCCCAAAACAGGTCACAATAACGCCTAAGGGTAAAAAAAAAAAAAAAGAGCAGTTTATTTTCTCAAGAGAGAGAAAAAGGCCAAAAATAACAAACAAAAGCACTCTGATTGGACCTACATCTAATTGCAAGTAGACCTGACATCACAACCACAAACCATGTGTAACCACACCAGCCCAGGACTTCCACATCCAGCATGTTCACCTCCACGATCGTCTGAGACCAGCCACCCAGACAGTCTATGGAGGACCAAAATTTCCAAAATTCAAAATAAATAAATGACTAAATAAATAAAAGTGAAAATGGATCTAAAAATATAATTTGAAAATTATAGAAAAAAAACAATACATGTACAGTCCATAAAAATCCAATCTATAGCCTACAATCCTCCACAAACACTCAATTCAATTGGTTTGCAGGGGATAGGACATGGTGTTGATGTTGTTATTTTTAATCATGTTGAATATACAATATGCAACGCTTCCTCTTAACTCATTCACTGCCAGTCATTATAGAACATTTTTACATTTCCAATACTCACGTGATATTACATTCAATAATTATATATAAACCGAATCTACCAAATAACAGAATAGACGCCCTACTTTTTGTCCCGTCCCGTTCTTTTATAATTGACAGCAGAAAAATGTAGGTTTGCCAAAATACAGCCATTTCTCCCATGGACTCTGAAACTGTGTTTATTTCCTATAAAATGGGGCAATGATGTCATCTACCGGTGGTTGGGCATCAGTAAAGTTGTTTCCAAGTTTGATATTTACAGTGGAGCATGCTCAGATTCGCCCCCATTTAGCACCGCTCAAAAAAATACAATTGACAAGTATACTTGTCAAAGGCAGTGAATGAGTTTAAGGATTCTAGAAGCTGTAGATATCACATATGGCATGAGTGACTTTCATACGTTCAGTACAGGGGTCATGACAATTTAAAGTATCGAGTATTTTAGAAACTCTTCAGTTTAATTCAATTTTTAATCTGTATAATATAAAATGTACACGTTTAACATATATATGTATTACCAAAGAGATGTTATTACTAAATAACAGATGTTTTAGTAAATTATTTTTTACTCAACAAAATAAGATGACTGTAATGACCAACGGTAATTTATTTTGACTTATATTAATCGTATTTTCATTGAACGCACCACGAACACACCCACCAATCCGACCTCACGTTCTACGTAGCCAATAAGACTGCGTTACGCAATTACGTAAATAAATACGTGCGAGGTTGGACTGTAGTGTACGGCTACGGGAAGCCCCATGGCATGGTTGAATCAAGCAAGCATTGGCTCTGCACGAGTTTCGGAATTTTACTTTTTACGTCGTGTATTAAAAGCCTGTTGGGAGTGTATGTAGAACGCAGATTTAATGCAACTTGCTATATGATTGAATGCAGTAGGTACAACAATCATGGGGCTTCTTGTTTACGTTTTTGAAGCAACGTGCTGCTAGCTTTCAACTATTCTCGTAAGGTTAGCTTGTGCCCATAATACTACATACAAGTGGGCACGAGAACTACTGTACTGTACTTCATTTGCTAAATTGGGCTGTAGTCCACTGTTACATGTTAGCGAAGCGATTGGATAACTATTAAAGTCGGCTCTGAACATTTAATCTCAGACTGTGACCTTTCAGACAGGGAGTATGTCTACTCCCACTTCTTGAGTAGACACTCGATCGCCACAACAAACGGATTAATGGATTGACATGACGCCAACTGTACTAGTACTACCGAACGGGAGCGTCATTCAGCACATATTGCAGGACTTTTAAATTTGAATTTCTGCACTTCTAAAGTATGCCTTGCCGTTTTGTGACCAAGTTGATGTGTTTGGGGAATCACGTGGCGAGTCTAACCTTACGCGGAAGTCCACTTTTCCCAATTCACTTTTCGTCATGTAACTTTTCAACCAAACCCAAATCTGGATTCAAACCCGAAAAAGTAGCAGTGGTTACCAAGACGACCCGATATGAGTTCGAGCAACAACGTTATCGCTATGCAGGACTCTCAGAGGAGGATCTAAAGCAGCTGGTGAGTCTGTTATGTTCTTACTTGGTGCTAAATGCTTATTTAAAAAAACAAAAACAAAAAAAACCGTCCTACATGATTTATTTGAATGTGATTCTCAGCTCGCTATGAAGGGTTCCAGCTACAGTGGCCTGCTGGAACGACACAACATCCACACGAACAACGTGGAGCATGTTGTGAAAAGCCTGCAGTAAGATGTCACCCAAAGAGAGAATTTAATCACAGCTACATTCGTCTATATAGAATTGCATTTTGACATTGTTGCAGTGTATGTGAAAGCTATTTTAAAATGTGTTTCAAGGAAAGAAGGAATTGAAGTGAAAGTGGTGAAAAGGGGTGCATATGATACCGAAGTAGTGCAGTGGGCAGATGCCATCATATCTGCTGGAGGTAAGAATGATTGTTGTTTATAGATGTTGGATAGATTGAATAATTAGAGCATTCTTTTAAACTATCTAAGTTAGTTAAGGATAGCAACGCTAATCGATTTAGCTAAACGGTCTTTCATATTAATTAATTGTTTTAGGGATGGGCAAATATACCAGGCCTCATTTCAAGGTATCGGTACTCGTGACGGTGACTAATACTGTGCTAGTAGTATCGGCCACCCTCTTATAAACTTTTTATGATCAAAAATTACAAATTATAAATATGAACAGAAAATTGCTATTAATTTAATGCAATTTAAGGGGAAAATTAGTTTTTTTTTCCTTTAAAATTATCTGTAATTGTTTTAATTTGTATCTACCCAATGTACTAGCGGTATCGGTGACTACTCGAGTTAAGTCCTCATACTGGTATCAGTCTGAAAAGAGTGGTATCAAACATCCCTATATGGTTAATGTGCCTTTATTTTAGTGTACACCCATTTATTGCTTGTTTGTTTGTTTAAAATAAAATGTGAAGAGAACCTTGAAAAATAAACACATTGGGGGGGAATAACAATTAGATTTTTTCCTAAAATCTACCTTAAAATCTTGTTGTTCTGGGCGAGTAAACAAAAAGGCTCAAAATAGTCACACATACAAAGGTTTCAGTTAACTTGTAAAATAAACAATACATGGTCTGTGAATGCAGTTTGTTTTGTTAGGTGATGGAACAATGCTGCTTGTTGCCAGTAAGGTTTTGAGCAAGGACAAACCAGTTGTTGGAGTAAACACAGACCCTGAGAGGTACAGCACGAAAATGTTAACTATTATGAATGTTAAACACAATTACAACATGCTGTTTCTACTTTTATGTCTTTGCTACAAGGTGGGATGAGGTTTGCCTCACCTAGTTAAAAAAATTACAAATTGTTTGTATTTGGTTCCCCAATAAAGGTCAGAGGGTCATCTGTGCTTGCCTGTAAAGTACACTCGCAAATTCCCAGAAGCATTGGGGAAACTCTGCCGTGGTGAGTTCAGGTGCGTATTTACTCAAATATATTCTGAGGCTTTGGGTGAGCTGTTAATTTAATAATTCGTCACCCACCTTTACACAGCAGCGTAGAAAAAGAATGATAGGCGTAGATCGGAATCAGGTCTCTTCCAGTGCAGATAAAAGTTTGATTTCATATTGGGTATTTGATTTGCCAATGTGAGTGCAGTTTAAACGTACAGATCAGACTGTAGGGTATCAACATTTTGAGAAAACAAATGAAAACTGACTCACCTCCTTCTCCTCCTTCTTCTTCAAATAAAACACTAAGTGTGCTTGCTAGTTGAGGTTTACTGTAAAATAGACCCATAAAACAAAAGAATTGAATATTGTGCTTTTAAACACAATTGGTTTATCAAATGATATATATACTGCCTATAGAAAACCATCATACCCCTTTGAAATAGTTACGTTGTCATACAACCTGAAATCAAACTCCATAATTAAAGTGTAAGTTAACCCCAAAAATTTCTCTTCATTAATATGTTCTATGCAGCCCCACATGGTATTCTGATTGATATTTTGTTTTTGGAATATGAGTTAAGCAGCCAAATCGACCCATTTTTATATATTTCGGGGCGACCATTTTGCCACTTTGTCAACAAAAAATGACATCACAGGGTAACGTAAACAAACAGTGGAAAGAACCAATCAGCAGGGAGCGAAAGTGTCTTCTGGGCACTTCCTACATATTTTAATTTTGACCTAGTGTAGTTGGTGGAACAACTGGTTATATTCAAGAGTTTGGTGTATGAATGTGAGGCATTGTAAAGGGCTTTCCTCACCATATGGTGAAGCGCTATATAAAAAAGCAGTCCATTTACCAAGTTTAATCAAAACCACTGTGATTTATTTCAGGTGGGGGCAGCCTGGTGTTTGTAATTGTAGTTAAATAAGTTTGATTTAATTGATCATTTCTAGGGTGGTATGATTTTCTATAGGCACTGTAATAATGAAAGCCTAGAAGCTTAATGCTAACGCTAATGCTAAATGCCATAGCTGATGGAAATCAGCATCAATGTGAAAGTTAAAAACTTGAACACACACACTGAAACATTTTACTGAAGAGCTCAAAAAAAGTTTTGATGATGTTGTGAATCCCACTGGAAATTTAGGTAAAGACACGCACCTCTGCAATATAATTAATTGGCAAGGAAGCCAGCAGCTCAAAAATGGAATTCATAATACGGTTTAGCATCAAAGTGTATCCGTTTGTCGTATACTGCCCCCAGCTGGCCAAGTCTGGCACACCAGAACTAGCTGCATTTAGTTAATTCTATTTAATTATGTTTTAATTATGTCAATACTATGTCTTTATAAAGTATAATATTATGGAGTTGTACTTTCCTCATTAATACATATTAATGTGTATTAATATGTGTTGATGGATAGTGGGCAAATAAATCTGTCTTTCACCTTTCTCTGCATCCTATTCAGGTGGCAGTGGCGCCAGAGGATTCGATTGCACCTTGAGGGCACCGGAATAAATCCCACTCCACTCGACTTGCATGAACAGCAGCTTAGCCTGGAGCAGCACAGCCAGGCCCACCGCATCACCACCATGGACCACCAGCAGAGTACGTAGGCCTTTGTCTGCATGCTGTGCCCCTAACTACGTGTACACTTTTTTGTTTGGTTTTTCAAATGTTCTCTTTTCAATTTCACAGAAACTGGAACACTGAATGAAAGCTTCTCCAAGCCCAGTCTTCTCCCCGTCAGGAGCCTGAATGAAATCTTCATCGGAGAATCTCTGTCGTCCAGGTACCTCTCATTCAAAAATGACTGTCAGTATATGAGAGCTCACCTGCTGCTGTGTACATCTCCACTAGCTGCATGATTATGGAGGACCAAAAATGCCTAAATAAATAAATAAAAGTTAAAATAAAAAAACAGATATAAAAAATGAATATAAATGGAAATTAAAACGAAAATTCAAATAAATAAAAGTAAACAAATACAAAAATAGAAATGAGATTCAAAAAATAAAATAAATGTGGAAATAAAGACAAAATAAATATATAAATGGAAATTAAATGTCAAACGCTGCTCTCATATTTATTTATTCCATGCAAGCCGCCGAGACTTCCCTGTTCGCCGATTTGTTCACTTCACCATCGAAAGGCAATTTGCATCGGCAGAGAGAAATGTTTAGGCCCCCCCCCCATTTGAGTAACATTCCATGACGCATTTCATGCTGATAGCATCTCCAACATGAACTAAATAAATATGAGATCATAGCCTATTTATTTATTTAAATCTGTATATTTTTTTGTATTTGTTGCCACATTTAATTTTAGATTTTTGCCTTATTGATTTATGTATTTTTTACTTTTTTTATTTGTGTATATATGTAGATATATTTTGTTGTTTATTTCATATATTATATTATATTATATTATATTATTAGGGGTGTTAAAAAAAAATCGATTCGGCGATATATCGCGATACTACATCGCGCGATTCTCGAATCGATTCAATAATAGGCAAAATCGATTTTTTATTTTTTATTTTTATTTATTTATTTATTTTTTAGGATTCACACCTTGAGCATGGAAGAATGTTATATGAACGGAACATTAAGCCTTAATATTTTATTTTAATGCTGTTTAAACATGAAACAGATTACAACCTCTATAAGACTGAAATTTCAGATAAATAAATAATACATTTTCATATAAATCTTACACTCTACAAGCTTACTGATTAGTATTTTCTAAATTTGAATGAAAAAAAATCGCAACAATCGACTTATAAATTCGTATCGGGATTAATCGGTATCGAATCGAATCGTGACCTGTGAATCGTGATACGAATCGAATCGTCAGGTACGAGGCAATTCACACCCCTATTATATTATATTATATTATATTATATTATATTATATTATATTATATTATATTATATTATATTATATTATATTATATTAGAGTTATATTAGAGTTATATTTGAATTATATTTTTCTATCCATTTTTATTTATTTATTTATTCGGGCCGTTTTGGTCCTCCATAGCATGACCTCTCAATGTCTGGCACTATAACTTGCTGTTCCTTCAGGGCGTCATACTATGAAATCTCAGTGGATGACGGGCCATGGGAAAAGCAGAAGAGTTCGGGGCTCAGTATTTGCACAGGGACAGGATCCAAAGCATGGTAGTCACATTTACGTGTGTGTTTGTGTTATTTCATTGACAACTGTGAATTTTGCTTGCATCATGTTTGCAAAACAAAAAACATTTTGTACCTACTATGGATAAACAGCAGGCTCAAGTTATGAGGTTGCTTTACTAAATCCAACACAGGTCGTCTTGAATGTGAATGTACTGTGTAATTTCCAAACCATCAAGCCAAGCTTGTGCAATAAAATGACAGCATCCAAATTTATTATTAGTGTACCCTGTGGAATTGTAATTGTAATTGATTAACTTTTTCCCCCGTGTTTCTTATCTACAGGTCATATAACATCAACAAACTTGCTGAGCAAGCGGTGAATGAGATCCTACAAATAGGTACATCATTTTAAAAGTCACTGAAACCAAAATATATATACATTAAACCTTTGGTTAATTGATAACTTTCGTTTTCTTTTAGGAAAATGTCAAACAGGCCTCGCTATTCCACTAAACATTGAATTTATTGAGAAAGGTGAGTTTATAAAACACATTATTCATAGTTTCTCTTCTCAACATTGTTATTTGTGTGCTTAGTTACTGACAAGTACAACGAGTCACTGGTGTTCAGCCCCGAGGACAAACGCTTGTTCTTCAGCATCCGAGAGCCCATCGTAAACCGAGTGTTCTCCAGCAGCCGGCAGAGAGGCTTCGCCAGCAAGTCAGTCGCCGACACTCCCGACGCGGGTTCCGAATGGTCCCTTCTCTGAACTCTGCTCTCCCTTTTAAGGGTGTGCGTTCGCTCTCGGTGCTGGGACGCCTGCATGGTGGTGGACGGCGGGAGCTCGTTTGAGTTCAACGACGGCGCCATTGCAACAATCAGCATGAGCGACGACGATCAGCTCCGTACGGTTGTTCTGGATAACTGAGGAAAGGCATTTGAGATCGGCTTTTCCTAAAATGAGTAAACCACCAAATTTGTGGTTAAAGGGAAATACTTTTTTAAATGCCTGGAACAAAACAAAACAAAAAATCTCCCTACTTTGATTTTCGTCTTTATCCCACAGTCAGAGTTAGTGTCATGCCATGCAACACTTGACTGAATGGACACCAGAAAAATAGACATTGAGCTGAGTGGGAATTATGTTTGTGCGTGTTCAACCAAGTGGGTGTTCCTGTTTATTTTCTCCATCCCCCTTTTTAAAGCGGAAAAGCACACAGGTTTGTTTGAAAAGATATTTTTGTAGGCGCGCTAGCATCAAATTAGCGCACTAAAGAGAATTTAACACCAAGAGCAGATTCTTGCTCCTTGTCTTAGGTCAAATGTTTGGTAGAAAAAGCAATATTGTTATGATTCTGAGATGACTTTATAAGCAGAATTGATTTAATTGTGGATATTGGCAGGGCTCCAGACTAACTTTTTTTTTTTTTTTTTTTTTACTAGGAGCACAGTAACTCCTAAAGCAGGGGTGTCCAAACTTTTTCATTTGAGGGCCACATACAGAAAATCAGAAGGACAAAAGGGCCACATAATATTATGAAGAGAAATTGTGTTTAGTCCTAAAAAGTGTACAAATTTATTTGTGCTTAAGGGTGGTTCTGTTTTTATTAGTTCTTTTAAAAAAATGCTTAGTTTTATTTTAGTTTGTTAGTTTCATCTATCCATCCATCCATTTTCTTGACCGCTTATTCCTCACGAGGGTCGCCGGGGGTGCTGGCGCCTATCTCAGCTGGCTCTGGGCAGTAGGCAGGGGACACCCTGGACTGGTTGCCAGCCAATCACAGGGCACACAGAGACGAACAACCATCCACACTCACAAGCACACCTAGGGACAATTCGGAGCATCCAATTAACCTGCCATGCATGTCTTTGGAATGTGGGAGGAGACCGGAGTACCCGGAGAAGACCCACGCGGGCACGGGGAGAACTTGTTAGTTTCAGTATTAGTTTTTTTTTAAAAAAAATTTATGTGTATTACTGGTGTAATATTTAAATAACAATTGGAATGACGTCATCTGAAGGTGCTTTTCGATTGGCTGCTGCTAGATGACGTCAAAATAAATCAACTAAAAATCACACTTAAAATCATCCCCAAAGGCTCATGCATTAATTACCAAAGACTAAAACGGACATGTTTGCTATAATTATAGTTAGTTTTGTAAACATAAAACATAGTTTCAGTTAGTTTTCATTTTTTTAAAAAAAGCATTATTTTATTTTATTTTGGTAACAATATTGTTTTTTGAGTTTTAATTTTTTTCCCATTAGTTTTAGTTAAATAAAATAACCATTAATGGCACCTGTTTTTAGATACCCTCCCTTCTTACTTTGACCATCTCCAAACATTTTTGTTTAGTTTTATTTTATTTGAACTGAGTCAAATGCCATTTTTAGCATGTCGCGGGCCACTGAAAAATGGACGGCGGGCCGCAAATTCCCCCCGGGCCGTAGTTTGGACACCACTGCCCTAAAGTATGAGCTTTAGGGGCACTCACTGTAAATTGACTTTCAAATGAAATATCCCACTCATTTTCACTATATTGCAGAGAAATGGATTAGGGTGAAGTTTGGCTGCAACCAAAAATATTTGTTTTGTTTTTAAGCGAGAAAGTCACCAAGTTGGTAACACTAGCAAAATGCCACCATTTAGGGGCAGTCTGGAGTCCTGCAGTTTAAAAAATAAATAAAAAAAATCATGGTGTCCTTTTTTACAATCCAGAATCATGTGAGTGCTGATATATTTAAGGTGCGTATTTAAACTGGGAGGTCTTTTACAAAAGTATAGAGTCATTAAACTGTGATATGCAATGTGCCATGGGAGCTTTTGTTTGAATGTGTTTTTAATTCTCGTAAATGGTTCCAAACATTGCCTCTGTTTCAACTTGCATCATTCTGACATGTACTTTTACAATAAATGTGTGATTGGTGCTGTATGTAAATTCTTGAACTACTTTTTGCTTGGTGCGTATAAAGAAAAATCAAGCACATTGAACTAAAAAGAAAATTAGCTCATAGGTTTTGGCACTTTTATTTTTTTTATGAACAGACGTTAAGACAATATAAAGTCAATTTGAATAAAAACTACAAACAGGAAATGTACTGAGAAAAGAACCATGAGGTACCAACTTGATGGCCTTGTGGAAAGCAGCTAACAGAGAGACCTGGTTCAGTTGTGAACACATTTTTGTTGCATGTTTTATTTTATGAAAGGTATTTGACCAAGACATATTCCTATACTGACGTTCCATGTAGAAAAATATAATCTTAACACCAATAACACTGAATTTAATACAGGTTAAAGACACCAGTATTAAAAGATGCGCAACGGTACCATTTAGCCCCACACTTTATTCCAACATGTTTATGCTAACCTCTTCACAAATTCAACGTGTCATTAAAAGTTTCCTATCATATGTAGATTAATAACTTTCCACAACAACCTACAAACGTTTGTTTCGCATTTAGAACATCTTGACCATTAATACCAACAAACTATCATTCCCTGCACTGTGTGTTTTGGGGCCAAATGTAAACAACAAAAATCCCTACATCTTGAACCTGAGTCGATTAGTCCTGTTCCACATGCTGTAGCCGCGACAAGCGCCCATGACGCTGGCAGGCGTGGGTCGCGCAATGGTGGAGAACGGCAAGGAGTTGATGCAAATGCCGGGGCTTTCCATCCTCAGCGAGGACAGGTGGCTGTCATTAACGAGGCCGAAGACCTCGAGGTAATGCAGCGCGGGGAATGTGTTCCTGAGGTCACTGCAGGCACAACTCAAAAAGTTAATTGGAACGGCTGCTCAAAATGAGCGCGGCGCGGACGGCGGGTGGAACCTACGTGAGCGCGGCAATGTGAATGTGGTAGCAGCGGCTCAGGGACAGATGCTGCAGATGTTTGAGCTCGGAGAGCACGGCGAAGCAGTCGACCATCAGCTGAGTGCTGTCACTGGAGTGGAGGAATACACATGAAACACAGGAAGAACTTGCTAAAAATATCTAGACTGTTTTTACAATAACAATAACCAAACATGATGTTGGACCATGTTTGACACACTGTCTCTTTTAAGTTGCACTTCTTGGTGGTGTCTTACATTGTGCTAGCTTAGCTAGCATCTCCATCATTCACATGCACTTGAAGGCTCTGTGACGATTTAAACATTTGAGTTTGATACATTTAGCTTTGTCAGCTGCACTCCTTTTCTTTGTGGTCCAACCTTTGCCTTTCTGTGATCTCTTTGTTTGACTGTGCCTCATATGACTGTGCGAAGCTAAGCTAACACCAACTCCGAGCGTACTGCTTGGCTGTTGGTGGTGCCCAGAGGGGCGGAGGAGAGTGAGCGCGAGCAATTGAGCATGATTGTATGATCCACTCTGTATGAAATAGTCGCCCAAACGGTCCATGATTCAGGCCAACCATGTGGGAAAATTCACACGCTCGAGGCTAGTCACAATATCGTCGTTATGTTCACAATATTAAAAAGCTACACATATGTTAAAAAAAATATATACATATTAAAAAAAAAAAAAAAAAAAGTCAGGTTGAGTTCCATTTGTGCAGTTATAGCACCCTCTGGTGGCTCGTTTTTAGTGAAGTTTAATTTTCATATAGGGATGTTTTGTCCTTCTATGTTTAAAATCACTAATTGTCAGATGGGGGGATTGTAATATGCTTGTGAAGCGAGTCAATAAGTGGAGGAACTCAATGTGTGCTTGCATTAGGTGAGTAAGTGCCTCAATACTAAGTGTTATTCGAGAGTGGAGGTATTGCTTATGTACAAAAGCACAATATTGTGCTTTCTTGTTTTACAATATTGTGAACTTTTTTAGATATCGCCAACCTCCCCACAGTATTGTGGTAATTCAGTATCATGTATCATGAACTTCATATCCTGATAATATCGTATCGTGATATTTGGATATCGTTTCATCCCTACTAGTCACTGTAGATTTGATTTTGGTGTTTTGGAAATGAATCCGCAGGGTAAAAATAGCACCCTCTGGTGGCCCACTAGGAATTGTCCCACCACTCCAGACTGCTCAGGCCAGACCTGGACTATCTAAACATGGTGTTATGATCAATTTTGCTTATGGAAGATCAATAAAGCAGACAAATCCACACATTTTTATGCCTCTCAGAGGGCGGCCATTTTGCCACTTGCTGTTGACTGAAAAAGGCATCATATCACCAATGCTCAGGGCTTAGTGTCTAATAAAAGACAGCGGCTACTGGAATCCAACAATAGATAAAAAATAGAAGTGCTAAAATTGAATGTTTGTGTGGAGACTTGATGATGAACATAAACATACCTCAAATCTAGTGTCTTAATATCAGGACATCTTGAAACCAAGACCTTCACATCTAGAAAGAGAGAAAACGCAAAAAATAAATAAATAAATAAAAATAAAAAGACACAAAATGCATCAAATAACAGATGACAATTTGAATAAACAGACCTCCCGCACTCACCATCTAGTGTGAGGCAATCTCTGTATCCGCCGATGTTGAGGTGCGTAACAGTGGGGCAGACGTGACTGACCACACTCTTCACATGATCGCAGCTGAAGTGACACCATGATATGTTCAACTGCTCTACTCTGTACGAAGGAGACAACCCAAGGAAATCAAGATGAAGGTGTTCTGTCGCATGGGATGGGGTGTTTGTCATGGAGAATGGACCTGGAGCAGGATTGCAGCATGTGAGCCAGAGGGTCAGCAGAGAAGTCGGAGCAGCCACTCAGGTTGAGCTGCCGTAGACGCACATTCTGGGCCAGACTACTGCGGGAGAAATTCGAGTGTCAACATCCACACAGAGTTTACAATTCTGTCATTAGCATCCATTCCAACAGTGATAAACTGTAGCAAGCTGCTGATGCCTACAACTACACATGTCGTGAGGAAAGAACTAACCTGATAATGTTGTCAGAGAGTTGCAGACCCTCCAGACTAAGACACTCTAACAGATTACAGTTACAGATGATGCTCTCAAGGGTGGATGTGCTGATGATGGAGCTGGAAAGGTCCATTTCAGCAACCTGCAATGTGCTAATGGGGACAACAAAAGTTCAAACAACTGACTTGAAGAAGACAGACATTTAAAGTATCTCACAAAAGTGAGTACACCCCTCAAACTATTGTAAAAATTTTATTGTACCCGTTTGTGGAACAACACTGAAGAAAGAAGACTTTTGCTTAGGGCTGGAAATCGATTCAGATTTCCAAAATCGATTCGATTCGTTATTTGAAGGAGAAACACACCCGAAGTCGATGCTAACTTCCCGTTAACACTAGGCTAGCGATGTTTTGAAAACGAAGCGTGTTTTGTATTTAAATATACAGTGGATGTAATTCTTAACGTTGTGTATTTAGTTTTACAGTTAACTCCAACTGTGGTTTCATTAAACAGCTTAAAGGATGCTTAGGGGACAACAGAATAACCAGAATAACATACGCTACACACTTGCTAGCTGCTAATGCTATGCAAATAAAATGGTGCATTCAGGGTACTTTCACAGCGTCGTAAAATTTGGCTCTCTTTGTTAACGTTTTAAGGGGAGAATAATTGTCCATTTAGCTCAATTGGTCGATTGTTTTGGCTGATGTTTGAAGGCCAATAATCGGCCAATTATAATCGTCGGGCGATTAATCGGTCAGGCCCTATTTGGCACATTAATTTACGGGGGGGAAAAAAACTAATAAAAGTATCGATTCATGGTTTTATGAATCAATATTGGGCTATGAAAAGGAATATCGATTCAATATTGATATTTTAGACCCAGCCCTACTTTTGCTACACACCACATAATGAAGTAACATGAGCCCAATTAGCCATTTTCTCTCCCCACCATCATGTGACTTGGTGTTAAAGGCTTTTAGCTCAATCTCAAACCTTATAATGGAATTCAATATTGCACAGTGGTCGTGACAACACAGTACAAGATACCAAACCCTTCCCAGTTGCTCCTATTGGGTATGAGATCTTCGACCAATCTGTGCTTTTTTTTGTGCAATAGTTCAGCATTTACTCGTCTTTTATTGTTTCTATTGTAATAAGTAAACCCTGATATTTTACTCTTCTATTGTATGGTTGAGACAGTCTTGCACATCCAAGATAAAAAGGTTCATGACTGATTAACTTTCTAGCCAATCTGGTAACTCACTAAATGCCGATGGACAAGCCACATTTCCCTAAACTCACCAAATGCCCGTTAAGTGCAGGTTGTTTATGAAAGAGCGAGGGCATCGTAACCTGCGCACCCCCGTCTTCAACACCTGCTGGAGTGCTGGACCCATATTGTTCACCCCCTCCAGATCTGCACTCTGCCACAACGACTCATCAAACCTGGAAGACACAGAAGAGTTGACCATCAACTGCAAGGATTGTCAAAGTGTGGGTTTCCTTTAGTGGAAGTGGTTCTCAAACTTTTCACAACCAAGTACGACCTGGGGAAAAAAAAAAAAAAAAAAAAAAAATGTTCTTCAAGTACCACCATAATGACACACATTTAAATACAGTAGCTTAGTAGGTGTAACTGTCCACAAAAAAATGCCCAACCAATACAGATTGTTCTTAGCC
Organism: Festucalex cinctus; assembly: GCF_051991245.1. NCBI lineage: Eukaryota > Metazoa > Chordata > Actinopteri > Syngnathiformes > Syngnathidae > Festucalex > Festucalex cinctus. The sequence continues at coordinate 9,283,475 of NC_135425.1, read as the reverse complement.
TGATGCAGATTTTGGCAGAAAACAAAAAACAAAACTCTTTCTTGATTAAATTAACTTAAAACAAAAAAGCGACTAGCATTTAGGAAAATTTAACCAGAGACTTATAGCAACATAAGTTTGTCATCGTGTTCCCAAGGCACCGTTGAATCCAACTGTGGTGGCATAATGATATACATGATTTAGAACAGAGGTATCAAACATCAGGCCCGCAAAGGGGTTTAATCCGGCCCGCGAGACGACTTTGTAAAGTTAAAAAAAAAATTAAAATAAAAAATTGTAATGTCGGACCATTAAACAGCCAGCCACAATCAAATATATAAACTTGTAATTTCCAAAGCAGTCCTCAGATGAGTAATGTAACTTGTACACAGAATCACCCCGGAAGTCATTATTTTACACACAACATAAAGTTATGGTTTGTTTATTTTTTATTTTTTTTTAAATCATAGACCAACATAAACGTGTTAAATATGACACAAATTCAATTACGGGTAACACAAATGCATATGACAAGGATTAACATCCTTTTGACTTCATTAACTGTGCGACACAATGCATTTTGGGAACTATATTTATACAAAACAGGTAGATTTAACACTTCCGAAACTCATACAGGCAAAGTGTTGCCGCGTTTCATTTACATTTGTGTTATTTTTTAACAATAGATTACAGTTGAGCTCCGTAATTTAGGGCTGGCCCAAAAATCGTAAAAATCTGCGTATAATTGACGTCAATTGTTTTTAAGTTATATACCATTATTTTACCGATCCGGCCCACTTAGTAATATATTTTCCTCCATGCGGCCCCTGAGCTAATATGAGTTTGACACCCCTGATTTAGAAGAAAAACAAAGTCACAAAGAAGAAATCTGATGTTATGTCGAATACTGTAGAGCTGTGTGATGAAGTGTAAATAAAGTCAATCAAAAAAGAAATACAAGACTGACTGTTGAGCTTCGGCGATCGGTAGCGCAACAAAGTTAAGCTAGATGCTAATGCAAACGCTAGTGACTCACTTTCTGTCACTTAGTATTTAATCAGCAAGCTAATATCTTGCTACAAAAGCAAGAGTGCTGCAACTTTCGTAATACTTAACAGCCTAACTCAGAGATGTTCGTGTTGTAACATTCCCATAAAAGGCAACGCATGAAGAAAATTAAGAATGAAATGATGGAAGAAAACAAGTCATACAGTAACTTCATCATTTCTCAAACGGTTTTCATGAAGCTTACTTTTTGGTCAACTCTAAAGGGCGTGCTCTCAACACAGAAGAAAATCCATCCTTGATTCTTTTTTTACATCTATGAACATGAAACACTTGTACGAGCTTTAACGCCGCCATGGACAAGGACGTGTCAGAGCTAGCAAATGTTTATAAGGTATAGCAAATCGCTTCTCTCCCAGAATGCATTGCTGAATACTTTTAATTGATAAGGTTAAAAGGACGTTAATCGTTGTCAGATGTGCTTCTGTTTGCAGTATTTTACTGTTTTATGTGTAACATTATGTTTCACCTTGTTTTTATTTTATAACAAACCATGACTTTAACTCATTTGCTCCCAATAACGTGTAAATACGTTTTTGTTTTGTTTTTTAAATGTAAGTGTCCCAAAAACGTATTTATAAGATTTTTTTTTTTTTTTTTTTTTTTTTTAATGCTTGAGCATACAGAAGGCTTTGATGCAGCCTCTCAACTGCAAAGAACGGTTGCAGAAATGGTTGTTACACAAACGGCCAGCAGGTGGCAGCAGAGCAAAGGAGATCAACCACGGCCATCTAGAAAAAAAGCTAAATTACTTAGAATTTTAAATAGATTTGTGAAAACTGATGAAACGTAGCTCTCTTCTAATGCTAATTGCTGCAAAATGGAAACAAATAGAAACACTTTTTTTTTGATTTAAAAAAAAAAAAAAAAAAAAAAAAAAATGCTTTTATAGCAATTGAACACAATATTCTGTGGGCCTTGCAAAATCAGTCAAAATCCAGTAAAACAGCCGGGAGCGAACGGGATTGTTTCTGTGAAAATGGCTGGGAGTCAATGAATTAACTTGTAACAGTGACATCCAGGGCAATTCCTTGTATTGCTAACAAAATCGTAAATGGACTGCTTATGATATAAAATTGAAGATTAACTTTGTTTTGAAAGACAGTTCATACTTCATAGTATGACCTTATTAACATTTAAGGTACCGGTACCTGTAAGGATGGATACAAGGTAATGTAGATTTCTGTGTATCAAGTATTGAGACCAGTGTTACTTGTGTACAACTGCTGTGAATGGTGAGTACATAAAAGGTTTAAAAAAAAATAAATAAATAAATAAAAATAAAATTAAAAAAAATCTGCAACTGGCCACCGATTAAACATAAGCCCTGAATTAAAGTGTATTGCACATAAAGCTTAAACAAAAAAATGTTTCAAAAGTATTTTTTTTAAAAAGAGCCGTCTATAAGTACAATTCAGTTGTATTTCACTTTTAGGTTCAAAATGCAATTCATCTAATTTTTTTTTTAACATTTTAGGTACAATTGAACTGTTATCGCCAATAGATTTTGATTGAAGGATTATGCAAGTACAGGGTTTATTCCCCCCCATTTTATTTTTCTGTAATACTTGTGAACCGCTCATCTACTTTACTATATATACACAAATAGGTACACAAGTTAAAACAAATAGCTCAGTGAGGGTTTCTAAATAAAAAGTCTTGGCACTGCTAATTAATAATCAGCCACTCAGAACTGAATGATCAGACGTATGATTTGTCATCACTAACTCAAGACTTACACCAAGCGATGCCAGCGTCTGCAAATGACTGACGTCCTGAGGAGGTCGTGCAGAGGGAGGAAAAAGAGGATCCTGAGGATCAACTCATCTGGAAGGTGGTCCCATGAAATGCCTGCAGGACATAGTCAATACATGGAAGATTAATAAGAGGTGGCAAAATATACGATTAAGTCAAGCTCTGTCTTGCCTGATACGGAGTCTTTCCTCTTCCTTGATCGTCTGGAAATAGCAAAAGGCTTGCCGTCATTCTCTTTGCCCTTGCATGCACTGTGTATGTGTCCAGGTGACCACTGTTGAATGAGCTCCGTCGGGGTGCATTCAGTGTCCAGGCATTCAGTGAGGGAGTCCGGCCACTTGCGCTTGCTCTTCCTCTCGCCCTGGCACAACATGGAGCCTTGGACGTCGAGGCAGAGCAAATCCTGCAGAGGCACGCTGCGAGGAAAAAAACATTAATAAGCATTTTGGATTGGATTCTTCATGCCGATCAAGTCTGACAATATTTCGTCCATTTTTGTTTAAAATCTGTGGAAGACGCGAGTTCGTTTGGGAGCTTTTTTTCTGCAAGATAGCTTTGCCCGCCATGTTGAGACAAACTTTTGACCGCGCAAAATACAGAAAAAGTCATTTGAACTACTAAAGCAAACGTGCATTCAACTTTTAGGACAACTTACACTAACAACGACTCAATATGCAACTTGTTCCCACCGGTATAAAGTTTATTAAACTAAGGAGAACGAGTAGGTTGGGTGGATGACTCGCCGACAACAAAGCGCGGTCGGTTGCGTAAAGGGTAAATCCTGGTCATTTTGCAATCTGGCAATTTTAGAGGGACGTATTGCTCGATGCACTTTTAACATTACACATTCACAAACTAGGACTTTGTTCAGCACTAGCCAAATAGCCATTCAAGAACCGGAACACCTCCGAGATAGCAGAGTCGAGCACAAATAAATTAAAAATAAAATAAATAACCATACCTGTCTCCTGGCATCGCCTCCGCTTCAGGGGAATAAAGTGCCAAAAGTTGAAAAACAGCATGCACTGGAGACGAATACTACCATTACTACTGCTACCCTCCAACTAGGATACTTTTAAACTCAGCGCCAGATGCAGGGCGCCTTGCACCTTTACGTCACTTACCCCGCGCATATTCTGCATCCGTTCTCAGCAGCAGATTGTTCTGCGCATGCGCACTCTCAATCAATTCTACCATAAAGAACGCGAATTAACGGATAATCAGCCACACGCAGCTCATTTAGGGGTTATTGCAAAAGAGTAAAGAATGTTTTTTTCATTTTATTTTATACACTCATCTCAGAAGTTTTAGTCATTACATTGCTGCAATTACAAGTGATTATTATTTTTTTAAGTACAGTAATATGGGACCACAAACAATTTAAATGTAGGCTAAATATGCAGGGTGACTGTTCATGCCTGTGCTGTTTAAAGGAAAGTCAAACGTAAAGTAACATCCACCTATTTTTATCCATCTCAGGAGGCGGCCATTTTGCCACTTGCTGTCAACTGAAAATAACATCACAGTTTCTCAGGGCTCAGCTAATGACATACTATTTGAATAGGTCGCTTGCACATGTCGTCACTTCCGCCTCGGATTTCTCGGAGTCGCCATGCTGGGTGGCCTCCATTTACGTAGCGATTCGGTCTAACACGTATCTATCACGTTTGTTTTCTGCGTTTAAAATGGTACATTGTTGCTGCATCGTTGGCTGTTCGAACAAAGCCAAGGGGGAAAATGGTCGGTCTTTTTTCCGAATTCCGAAAATAATTAGGAACCAGGGCCTGGGGACAGAGGAGTGCGGACTCTGGAGGGAAGTCGTTACTTTGGGCTCGTGTGTGCAGCGATCACTTTGTGAGCGGTAAGCTTGTTTACCTTTATTTAATGCATGAGGATTAATAACGTTTCGACCGCCCATATATGGGCAAGTTGCTTATGTTTTGGATTCATGAGCAAGCAAGTTCGGTAGTACAAGCTGGCTAGCGGACGTTAGCCGAAAGCTAACATCGAACATTTTCACCCAAGTAGTGCCAGTGCAAAGTGTTTACTGCTGAAATTGGATTGATTAGTCTTGGGCTTTTAATGCCGATAACATGTTTTTTGGTGGCAAAATGTAAACTTGGAAAAAAAAGAGACAGAAGGGGCTGATGCAAGAAAACAGACCCCCGGTAGCCTACACATCATGCTAAAGAACTTATTCACGGCCACCCTACTGCGGTAAAATAACCAGTCTTTCCATATTTTATTTGTTTATATATTTGTTTATTTTAACAGGTCGCCCTGCGCCCGTTTTTCTGTCCAATCATCCCGACTGGGCTCCAACATTAAAGTTGGGTCCCAAGTTACAACATCTATGTCTCAGCCCAGTCGGTGCCAAGAGATATGAACGTGCACAGGAGAGACAAGCAAAGAAAAGACGACTCGAAGTGGCAGAGATTGTTGCAGTTATGCAGCCAGATGGCTCCAGTAACCTGTACCCTCAAGTACTGCTGACATCATTGACTCTGGTATGCCACTCAGAATTCATTACATGATATATTGTATGCATGAGTGAATGTATGTGTTTGTTTGTGTGTGTACACGCACCTTATATTTTAGAGACATTTGGAAGTGTTTATAGAAATAAGTATTTGCCTGTAGCAATGTTCATACATTAAAAAATGCAACAAAATGTGTACATTTCTTTTACACTGACAAAAAAACTATACTACTTTACTATATTAAACCTATTACTGGTACCGTATTTTTTTGTGATTTTTTTCTTTATTTTTTTCTTGAGGGATCTCATGCCACACCGACTTGATTGCCAATGACATGATGGAAACGAAGGCGAGCATCAAAGCATTGGAGGAGGACAACATGCGACTGTTTGTTTGGCGCTAATAAAGGCAGCGTTTATACAAATTCTATTGTTGGGTTTGTTTACAAAGCTATACATAAGACAAATGACAGGATTTGACTCAATGTGCAATATGGTCCCTCTTAAAGTAATGGCATAAATCTCTATTATTTCTAAAAGCACAAAAATGAAGTGAATAATGATTAGATGTAGTAATTTCAGGGTTAAAAATTGAACTGTTAATTAATGTAGTTTATTTTAGCACAGGTGCCTACCATCCTGAGATGACGGTATGATGTAATGTTGATGGGGTACGCAATGACTTTCATTATACTATGTACAGAGGAAAAAGTTGCTCTCTTTTAAATTTGTTTAATGTAAGACAAGTACCAGTACTGTGTTACAGTTTTCCCAATAATCCTTGTTTCACACTTGTCACAAAACCACTGTCCTTTTGGCAGTCTAGATTGGCACACTTCAAGTGATATCATTTGATTTTACAATCTGCTGCAGCACAAAAAACTACTTTATTCCGCATCTTTGAAGTACATGAGCAAGTGGTAGGTGACAGCGGCTGAGCAGGAACACTGGAAGTCCACTGCTGATCTAGTAAATGCTCTCCCGAGCAGTTCAGGTAAGGAGGGGATTTTGGGGAAAAAAAAACTCTGGCTTTTCCAACTGGCCAAAACGAGCGATCTGGGTGGACTCGCTCAATCACACTTTGTCCACACCACAAAGTCGCAGAAGTCCGTCCAGTTAAACTCATCTGTGCCTGAATCTGAAAATATTACAAACATTGTAATGAAAATATGAAACATAGAATTAAATAAGAAACTACAAAAAGTAAAGCCATACATACCTGGTAATACTATTGGTGTTGTCGTGACAAGTGATGGGAATTGTTGCCATCTGGCACCAGACAGAAATTTGGTGTTGTGACAGCCTCCTTAACCGTGAGATCATAAGAAAAGCTGTCAGTATGCTCAGTAGTTACCATGAACACGTTTTATTGTACTGGAAACTGAAACTAAAAATACGTCCTCTGAGAGTGGTTAACCTTAACCATTCAGATTAAGTAACATGTAACTAGTGAAAGGGTAGCATTAAATTTAATTAAGCCACGGGGAGGCTGTGCAGTTACTTTTTATTCTTATACGCTCTGCCATATTTGCCTGTTATAAAATTATTAGAAAAACCACATCAGGTAAACCCAGCTGTGCATGTAAACACAATGATAACAGGAAGCCTGAGAACAAATCAACATTTTTGTGTGCAGAATTACCAACACCATGTGGTTTACTTACGTGCAACAGCAACCGTTTCTTCTGAGGCGATGTTAAAGTTTACACTCTGTATCCACCCGCTTACAAAATAATTGTAAGCCTCCGGGGATTTGTTGGCGTGTTATGGAGCATGTTGTCAACACGAGGTAGGGAAAGATGTCCAGAGATGTCACATTTGGCCAGCAAGCTTTCTCCGTCAAAAAAAAAATCACCCTTGGTCAGGACGTAATTAGGATCAATCCCGCCACACAGAGACACCTTCTGCCTGTATCGTTGTTTTTGATCTTCCGGTAAATCGTGAAAATACTGCGAAAATTACATCAGGTTGATAAGCTCTACCGTGTAACTCGCGAGTGTACCTTGTGAACCGGCGGACACCCAATATGGCGCCCGAAGGAAAAACTCCCATGATGCATTACGATGTGCAAGCGACCTATAGACTGCCAATGCGGCTTACTCGTTGGAAGAAGTGAAGCCACCAGCGGCCATCTTACATTGCCGTTCACTATGGCAGCCTAACTTGAATTCATTGATTTCTCCACGCCGTTTTCACGCAATATTCTGCCTCTATGGGGAAAATGTCACCGTATATGACATACAGTTGTACCAATTGGTCTGGGAGAAGCGCTATATTTTCTCTTATAAGGCTTTGTGTGCTTCTCAAAGATTCGACTGCATCATGTTGTCAGCAGTAAAATTTAATATTTTGTCCAGAATAAATTTGACAAATTCACTATTTTTCATGTACAATACCTTTAAAAACAAACTTTTCAACTTGCTGCTGAGGAAGTAGGTAATGACCAATCATAGCACAGTTTGCTGACCACACCCAGAACACAGGTGAGCCATGATTGGTCATTACCTACGTCTTCAGCACAGGTGATGTCATCTTCAGTCGACAGAAACCGGGAAAAAATAGTTATATTATAAAGATATTAATTGTATACAAAAAAAACCCGTAGTTATCAAATTCATTCTGACAAAATACTTTTAGTGCTGAAAATGGCTCAACGAGTCCAGTATCCCTTTAATCAGAATACTGCGTTTAGACTAATAGGGTCAAGAAGAACATATTTTTTGCATCAACCTTCCCATTCACACCACATTAAATTGATGACCTTTGCATAAAATCTTTCATGAATATACAGTGCATATACTGTCATGTATTGCACGATTAAAATGCAAAGGAAAAATATTACAATAATCAAAATACACGACATGTAGAGAATTTGATTCTTGCAAACAGTGTTATTTATTTACATGAAAAACTGTCAATTAGAGTATGGAGAAATAAAAGTAGGAAGAAAAAAAAAAAAAGAAAGAAAGAAAGACCAAAAAGTGGTCAAGTATTCCAAATAGATTTTCCTTCCAATATAGACGTGTTTTATTGAAAATACAAATAATAATAATAATAATTAGCATTTGGAATCAATGAATTACAAACAATGTCACTTTATCTTGTTTTGATGAATGTGCCCGTTATGTAAACACATTTGACTTCAAGTGGGACTTAAGACTTCAGTTTGGCACTGTTGTGCGTAAGGTTTGGGGCCATTCTGAGTGGGGAAACCGCCTTGCTTCAAATAACCCACACCAGGTCACTCTAATTAATGTGGTAGCCCTAAATATTACATTTCATATCCCTACGCTGGAATCCAATTTTTGCCAGATTCAAATTCATATCCCATTTACTTGGAGGATTCAGGGACAAGATGTTTGAGTGCGCCTCCCACCAGGTGGAGGCTTCCAGTGATAAGGACGTGGATCTCTTCAGCATCGCAAAGTGGAGCAGCTTTAGCGATCACGCTGGGTTTCAACGGCGTTACTTTTTTGGAAGGGTCCGCTAGCACTGGATCCCTACCCTGTGTGATCCACTGAAGGGCGCTGCGGATGCAGGGAAACACCAGCGTGTCCGCTTTCTCCTCAGGGACCAAAGACAAGCTGTCCGAAATGAGTAGTGGGGTGCCACCGGCGTTCCTGGCGCTGTTGTGCAGGCGCCAGCTTCTCTCGTTATCCAAGCAGCGAGTCAGCATGTGCTCCACTGACACGTTGAAGTTCTGTTGGTCTGTGAGGCAGAGAGAGAACAGATGATCTAACGACAGATAGCAAGTTGCTTACAATGTACAGTCTCGCTGATGGAAAGGTGGTGTAGGTTATCTAACTACATCAGAAAGCAGCCAACCAAATGAATGCTACCTGGGTTGCCTTAAATATGTGTCATGTGGCTTACATAAGATGATAATGTACAACTCCTTATCCTCATTACGTAACCACATTCAACTGTTGTGATATGACATTAAAAACCCTACAACGCCAAACGTGTCATATTAAATACAGGACATTTTAAGCCCTTTATTTCAGAGGTGTCCAAACTACGGCCCGGGGGCCATTTGCGGCCCGCTGTCCATTTTTCAGTGGCCCGCGACTTATGCTAAAAATGGCATTTGAATCAGTTCAAATAAAATAAATGTTTGGAGATGGTCAAAGTAAGAAGGGAGGGCATCGAAAAACAGATGCCATTAAAAGGTTATTTTAGTTCACTAAAACTAAATTCCAAAAAACAATATTGTTACCAAAATAAAATAAAAATGAAAATGCTTTTTAAAAAACTAACTGAAACTACATCTTATGTTTACAAAACTAACTATAATTATAGCAAACATCTCCTTTGTTTTAGTCTTTGTTAATTAATTTAATGTATGAGCCGTTGGGGCTGATTTTAAATGTGATTTTTAGTAGATTTATTTTGATATAAACCGGAATAATGACGTCTGAAAGTATCACACAGAAGTTACGTTATCGAGCAGCAGCCAATAGAAAAGCACCTTCAGATGATGCGCCCATGGTGTTTTTTTTTTTTTTTTTATAAATATTGCGCACAAGTAATACACATTTAAAATAAAAACAAAACAAAAATTAAACTACGGTAAACTAAAAAACTAAAACTAAGCATTTTTTAAAGAACGAAACTAATAAAAACTAACAGAACCACTCTAATAAATAAAAACTAAAATAAAAAATTACAAAACGATAATAACCCTACTGCCATATTAGAAATAAATTGGTTCATATACTGTAGCATTTTTCTAAGTACGCAAAAGCACAAATAAATCATTTGTACAATTTTTAGGACTAAACACAACTTCTCTCCATAACATTATGTGGCCCCTGCATCCTTCTGATTTTCTGTATGTGGCCCTCTAATGGAAAAAGTCCGGACACCCCTGCTTTATTTCACGAGTATATATTGCATTGCAAGGATAATCCATTAGAGGGCAGTATAACCCAGCTAATGGCTTTTCCAGCAACCTTGCAACATCGCCCCAATTGGGAGAGACTTAATAATAGTGGGAAATGTTCTGATTTTTGTACAGACTAATATGTTTGATATGTCTATTTATTATAATATTTTTGACAGAAATGTATGAATTTAAAGCATTGTGTATCATCCATCCATCCATTTTCTTGACCGCTTATTCCTCACAAGGGTCGCGGGGGCTGCTGGCGCCTATCTCAGCTGGCTCTGGGCAGTAGGCGGGGGATACCCTGGACTGGTTGCCAACCAATGCATTGTGTATCAAAATATGACAAATCAAAAGTCATATGTGGAAGTTGATATAAAAAAAAAAAAAAAAAAAAAACTTGTTCAAAGGGACCAATAAAAACTATTTACAAAGAATCAGAATTTTCTCTCATATATTTCATGGTTCAGGTTTTATAGGGTTAAATACTTCAGCTTTTAATTTCAACAGAAGAGGCTGGACATATATTTTCTAGGATGCTTTAATGTTAGGTTCTTTCTTCCTTTTAATAATAATAATAATAATAATTAAAATAAATAAATAAAAAAAAATAAAAGGTTGGTGACTCCTGGAACTGTTACAATGGTGAGATTCAAGATGAATTCAGTTCATGACCATGCCCATATCTCAAAAAAAAAAAAAAAAAAATATATATATATATATATATTTTTTTTTTTTTTTTAAAGGAGAGAGAAAAAAAAAATCTTACACCTCATTGAAATGAATGGAAATGCAATTAATCAGTCTCAGCTTCCCCATTTTTTAAGTATTACGGCACACCATAACATTGTACTTGATTTAAAAAAATAAAATAAAATCCAGTGATTACATAAATAGAATTAAAAAGGATACAAAAAAAATAGTAACACTATCAAGTGATTGCATTGCTCTTTCTGGCGTGTCTGCCTTATCCACATGGGAGCTCATCAGGACAAGACCAACTACAAAGACTACCATGTTCATTGAAATGTCAACTCTTTTCACCTCATAATTACAACACTAATATTAGACTTTTTAATAATATAATAAGGTTAAGGAATATATGACTAAGTATTGTTGCATTGTCTTCCTACATTTGTTGCTGCATGTCCGTGTTTAAGCCATTGCTTAAAGAGTTATAGCCAGGGGTGCACATAAGCGGTACGCATGAGCACTGGAAATTGAGTTACAGCTGTCATCACATTTTTGTGCACCAGAATAATGCAGCTCAGTCAATCAGCTTGACTGCAGTGGGGCCAGCCTCAATTTGAAGCCAAGTGAGCCGCCACGATTTCTGCTGAGTGCCAACTTCAAAACAAAAGCCAAGTAAGGCTGATGTCTATTGTTTCGCTTCCATTTTGATTAGTTGAATCTCGCAACGTGTAGCTTGGTCACCTATAACGTTGTGATTCAGCCATAATCTTTTTTTGTCGATTCCCAATAGTGCAAAAGCACCTTTTCAGTGGGACTGAAAGAACTCACCTGCATTACAAGAAGTGATGGTCTCAGTGATGTTAGGACAAAACACAGCAAAATCAAAATGGCATGGCTGAAACAACAGAAAAACAAAATGTGTAAATGAGGTTTTCCTATTAAAATTGGATCTACAGTAATACTTTCAAAATTTGGAGGAACCAAACTAGCAAACTTATTGTGTAATTGTATACGTATGGAATCAACCAGCTGAGAGTCAAAGAGATTCTGAGGGGAGTTATTGGAATATTACTGTATGCAGTGATGCCGTTCAGAGCTAACATACAAGTACACTAACTGATACTCTTCACTATAAAATTGTATTGCAGTTAATTGCCTTAACTGCGAGTAACATTTGACAACATTTGATTAGGAAGGAATTCAGGACTTCGCAATTTGCATTCCCATATGGGAGAGTGAAGTCACATATGCGCCATGCCACGTTTTCAAGCACATGAGAAATTCGCCTTTTCAAGCTCTAAACACAGTCACTGTTTTTAGATCAAGAAAATGTTGAAGTAGATTGCACAATGCACACACGTGCTGCTGACAAAGTGTTATCTAGCTTCAAAAACTTTACCAGTATGTTAAATTAAAAACAAAAAAATATGGGTCGCAGCACGTTCAAGCTTAAAGAGAAAGACCCTCATTAAATTTCATTTTATTATATTATAAACAATGTACATTCTAAATAATTTAAGCCATGACAATATAAAACGTTAAATATGTCAGGCCAAAACAGACTCTTTATAAAAGCATTTATGTTAAGTGAAGGCTAGAAAAAAAAATTAAATAAAAATAAATAAATAACCCTGTCTTAAGTGAAATTCATAAAGATGGATTTTGTCAATAAAAAGAATTATGCAAAGTCAAAATACGTTGGCTTTAAAAACACATTTTGCCACTTACTGTTGACTGAAAATGACATCACAGGTGCTCACAAAACAAGTAACGGCCAATCACGGTTCACCTGTTTTCTGAGTTTGGTTGGGTGATGTTAGCAAACTGAGCCATGATTGGCTGTTACCCGTTTCCCGAGCACAAGTGATGTTATCTTCAGTTGACAGCATGTGGCAAAATGCGATTTTAACTCTTTTACTGCCACACGTTATCTTCCTTGAAAATGTTCTATTTCATCAGATTTCATCATGTTGCATTGTAATTTCATACACCTGCAGCCCATTGAAAAGAGATACAATGCTGCCATCTGCTGGCCATAGTTAGTGAATGTTTTTGATTCCACAACCTATTGGCCAGGCAGTGGTGCCCGTAGACGTTGCACTGGCCCTTTTAAAAAAGTAGTTGACGTTATTTAACGTTTATGGCGGCATACATTGTGATTTTACTAATCGTTACTAAACGTTTTTGGCACTCAAAGAGTTAAGGGTACTAATTGTACATAAAAAATAATGAAGTTATCACATTAATTACAGACAAAATATCTTCTTACTGATGAAAATGGCTAAATGGGTCAAGAATCCCTTTAAAAATGCACTTCCAATTAAAGGGGATGTCAACCCAAAAATAATATTTTCAGTATGTTGTAATTAGCATTCTAATTAATAATGTGTATTATAATAATTGTAAGTGGCATACATATCTCAAATTAACATCTACTTATATCAGGAGTCGTTACAGGCTACTCACCACAAGAAGTTTAAGCATGGCTGCACAGTCTCTCTCCCCTGTGGCATTAAACAGTAAAATTCTTGCAACAGGTGCACTGCAACACACGTCAAGGTTTTGCATCATAAATACTCTCTGAACATGTGATGGGATAGTGGTGCTAAATATAAACAACAAAAAACACCAGAATTGATCAGGCTGACTAAACTTGAAGCTAGGCTCATCAAGGTGAGATAATTTCTTAACGTGTGTTTTTAGCTCATGGTAAAATATTAGTCAGGTTACTATTTGCCAAAAAAAACTTTTTAGCATTACTGTATTAATTATTGTTGCTTAACTTCATCCTCCATAAATATTGACTTCTGAGACGGATGCTCACCTTGTGTTGACTTCTTGCTGGGCTGCAGTCTCTTGGAACCAATTTACACAGGCCTGCATACTACGCCTGGTGTGAGCACCATCCAAGAAGTATGTGACTGCGCCATGTTTAATCGTTTGATTTCTTCCGGCCCACTCAGTGTCTGCTAGTGCTGATGTCACAAAAAGAAAACAGAAATGAGTGGATTCCGTCACATTTGTCTTGTGTTAATGTTGGAATATTTGGACCAGGAACATCATAAATGCCTCTTAACTTTTGTGGTTTGGAGTAGGGCTGAACGATTTCGAAAAACAATTGGTTTTCTTTTCCTCAATATTGTGATTGTTACGGAAGCGTATTGCATTCACTTGAAAAGAAAAAACAAAACAAAACAAAAAAACTTGTTTTTTTCTGACTAAGTTTTTGGGGGAGCTTTGTTTTTTTGAGTATTTTTTTCCTGTTTTACTAAATATTTTTTTCTGTCTTTTTCTATTCTTTTCTGTCCCCCCCCAAAAAACAGGGAAAAAATATTCAGAAAAACAGAAAAAAAAAATACTCATGTAAAAACAACGGGGTGGGCGGTGATATTAATGAGGAAAACAGGAAAAAAAATTAAATCCAAAAAACAGGAAAAAAAAAATATTCCAAAAAACAGAGCACCAACTTCTGTTTTTCAGAGTAATTTTTTTTGGACCTCTGAACTCCAAATGACTTGTTGCAGACCACTGACCTGTATATATGACTGGATAGCCGATAGCCCATACACGCTAGTGCAAGAAGTTGAAGTCACAGGGCGGCCATCTTGTTTCTCCCACCTCGCGAGCAGACTACTGTATAAAATATACGGTATACGTACAGATGAGACATACACAGCTCGTAGGTGGTTAGTATAAGGCCGGAGGCTGGGTGGGTGGGTGTTTTGTTCCGTTTTGGAGTTTTTTCCTTGCAAAAATAAAAATAAAAATAAAAACAAAAAATAGTGACCACCACGGCACAAAACCCCCACCCCACCTCCGGCCTTATACCAACTGCCTACAAGCTGTATATGTCTCATCTGTACGTATACCATATAGTTTATACAGTAGTCTGCTCGCAATGTGGGAGTAACAAGATGGCCGTCCTGTAACTTCAACAGCTTGCACTGGCGTGTATGGGCTATTGGCTATCCAGTCATATACAGGTCAGTGGTCTGCAACGGGTCATTTGGAGTTCAGAGGTCCCAAAAAAAAATACTCTGAAAAACAGAAGTTGGTGCTCAGTTTTTTGGAATTTTTTTTTCTTCTGTTTTTTGGAATATATATATATATATAAATATTCAGTAAAACAGAATATAAAAAATATTCAGCTTGTAACAGGCTTTCACTAACAAAACACAAATGAATCAAATACAGCCGTCTCTTATGGTTTTAAAATATATCAACGACATGTTGGTCAGCTCAACAGTGAGTTTAAACATTTTCAAAGCTGTACCTTTCTTCATGATGGGCGAGGGCTTGAAGTAAGTTGCTTCACGTATAACTGAGGTCTCAACACCAGTTGATAAAAACTTTTCATCTGTTTAAAAAAAAAAAAAAAAAAAAAACAGCTTTACAATTTATTAAACACATTTCTACTTGGTGTGTGAATTTCAAAAGTGATCAATCAAATTCCCAAGTAAGACTCCCACCCTTTACCTGGTTGACATCTCCTTTGCAACCAAGTGTGACTCAGCTGCAGGGCCAGTGAGGCATTGGACCGCTGGTGCTGTCCTGCCAAGCCCAATTTTAAAGGTCCACAGTTTGCCTGATAGTCCTCAAAGTCCGGACACACCCACAGAGGACACTACAACAAACAGGTCGGGCGGAGTCAGTCACACAAAATAAATTTCAAAGGAGACACATTGTGCATTATTTACACAATTTAAAACAGTTTCCAAGTGTCTAAATTAAAAGTTATAAAATGTTTTCCATCATATGCCCCCCATAAAAAAGGTACATTAAATGGATGGTTGATTACGTTGATCTCTTTGGCCCTGTCCCTCAGCACATCCATCGCCTCTTCTGGCTGTTTTACTGTGAAAGCAGGGACTCCTGGCTAAAAAGAAGAAAAAAAAAAATAAAAATAAAAATACAGAACATGTAAATGAGGAAGGGAAGAGGAGATGAAGCTAATATATTGCCGCATAGTGGCAACAAGATTGAGTAATAATGTAGATAAACAGATGTGATCAGAGTCACATCAAATGTATAGCCAGGAAGAGTAGGGACCTACATAACGACTCACTTCAGGAATTTTCTATGACGTTGCGATGTCCCTCATGGATGAACTCAAATACACGGCACATCTGGTTAAGTTTATTGTTAATATGTATAGATATGTCATTTTAATATAGCTGAATAAACTATTTGTTGTTTCTTTTTCCTGATTACCACATAATGGTGTCTTATTAAAACAACACTACAATATTTTTGTTTACCGCCGTTAATATTTACAGATCTATTTGCATGAGTTACATTAGCATAAGACTCCTAGCCGTTTCCATGCAGTACAAATTGTGTGACAATTGTTTGTTCCAAGAGATTAGGCACTCTTAGACTCAATATTTGGTATTCGTGAGATGTTCAAGTGGCTGTCTCATTATAGCAGATAAACTTTTTTCACAGGAGGCACCAAATCATTAAATTTTGTTAAGTTTATAAACAACATGACAGCCCCACCACAGCAGCTTTTCTGTGTCATATAAACAATTATAAGGAAGCCCTTCGTGGTTTACAATAATCTAGTCAGCACATTTCATTTTTCTTTGGTACCTAATGTGTTGTAACTTCAACATTTTGTCAACAAAGTGTACACGAGAAAGGCGTCAGCCCCCCTCACAGAAATAAATGTCTCGTATTGAGTAAGTGTGATCCCTCACAGGAGCGATTGCTTTGTATGACGGCGCAACTCTTGAGGGTAGGGTGGCAGAGGTAGCAGTTGTGTTTGTGTGTGGAAGGGAGCGGCTGTATTCAAAACAAGCGTAACACTATGGAGGACCAAAACTGCCAAATTTCAAACTAAATAAATGACTAAATAAATAAATAAATAAATGACTAAAAATGAAAATAAAAATGAATATAAAAATTATATATAATTTGAAAATTATATAAAAAAAATATATATATAAATGGAAATACATTTTTTATTTAGACTTTTAGTCATTTATTTATTTAGTCATTTATTATTTTGAATTTTGGCAGTTTTGGCCAATACTGACAAGTGGAAATGTTATACAAATGTGGGGGCGGTCCTAAGCTTGTGTTGTTTGGACTCTACCATTGCAAACTGCCTGTCATGGGTCGAGTGAGCAGCTCGTGAACAAGTGAACAAGGAAGTCTCGCCGGCTTGCAATGGAGAGAGCTCCAGCAATGGACGACGATCGTGTCCACTGTCACCTCAACTTGCGACTTGAGCTGTTAGACAAGTGGACAAGATAGTCGTCAATTGCTGGAGGTCACCATTGCAAACGGCGAGACTCTTGTTCGCCGAGCTGCTCACTCGACCAACGACAGACAGTTTGCAACGGCGGAGTCCAACCCAAGATACGCTTAGGACCGCCCCCTCATTTGAATAACATTTCAACTTGGTAGTACGACCCAAAACTGCCAAAATTCAAAGTAAATGACTAAATAAATAAATACATAAATAGTTAGATAAATAAATGACTAAAAAAAATGACTAAATAAATAAATGAATGACTAAATAAATAAATGACAAAAAGTGAATAAATACGGATTTATTTTCATTTATATTAATTTTTTTGGATATAATTTTCGCCTTATATTTTTTTAACGGCTCTGCGCCTCTCACCGTGGGAAACTCCAGAGTGGAAGAGAGTCTAACCCCTCTCGAGAGGACTGCTACCATAAAAACGCAGGTGGAAACCCTGCAGTATCATACAGTATTTGCTTGTGTGATCCCAACACTGACCTTAAAGATGCCCCCTTTTTGCCAAGAAATCTTCTCTATTGTGTCTCCAAGAATCTGCGTGTGATCTATTCCCAGAGAAGAGATGCCACACACCCACGGCCTCCTATGGAGGTGGACAGTCAAGTTAAAAAAAATAAAATAAAATAAAATAAAAAAAAAAAAAAGGTAAATATTACAAAACAGTAACTGCAATGTCCAACACTGTCGCTCCAAAGACGACCCATCCAATGTGTCTTTTTTTTTTTTTTTACATCATTTATTCATAGAGCATTTCATTATTACAGGGGAAAACGTTTATTTTACCTTATAATGTTGGTGCAGTCATACGCGCCACCAATCCCAACTTCAATCACAGCCAAATCCACCTGAATAAAGGACCGAGATTAAAAATCCCTGTAGATCCGACTGACGGGATTTCATCAAAATACGATTCATGCTTCCCGTCTTGAACAATGTAGTTTGATAATTAGAGGGACAAGCTTTTTACTACGGTGATGGGGAGATAGAGTATGTGTCAATCAGAATTCAGATCAAATCCCAGGTCCAAACAATGCAATGTGAATGCTTACCTTCTCCTGAAGGAAGACATGGAAGGCCAAGATGGTGAGGAAGCGGAAGTATGCAGGCATTGTCCCATTGTAGGCATCCTAAAAGTTAGAAGGAGATGAAATAACTTCAACAAGAATGACTCTGTGGTATCAGTTACATTTGTTATAATTGGGCTTTGAAGATTTAAGCTTTATGCCGTCCCCGACACTGGAGGAATGCAGAGTAAAGTAGCTCTAATTACGACATTTTAATGCAACCTGTGAGTTGAAAATCTAAGTTTTTATTTCAGATACATGTGCAAAATGTAAAATCCTTAAAAATAAAAAATAAAAAAAAACAGTTCCTGTTCAAATGCTTTGGGACCTACATAGATAAACATCCAATTTTAAAATGTATTATTTACAGTGACCATAAACGAGCATCCTTTTTTCCCCCTTTTCAAAGCTACTCCCCAGCCACAACACATGCAACTTGGCATCACATTTGCAAGTGGTGTATTTAAAAAGAAAGCGTCAGATAGCAAGAGTTAGCACTTTACCGCACCAAATTGAGTTCCATCAGGAAAGAATTTCCAGTCACTTAATTCAAGTAATGTGACCCAACTGCACGCGTCACGTGCGGCTCATGCTCATCACTATGTCAAGGGCGACATTTTGTACTACACAATTCAGAACACGATTTCAATAGCCTCAATAAAGCAATATGTTTTCTAATAATTCAGTAACAACATTTTGAAGGGGAATTAAATACTGCAATGTGCATGACTTGCTTCACTTCCCACCTTTGTTTCATCCAGCCGTCCATAAACCTGCCAGAAATATTTCGTAAACAGGTCTTTTCCAATCGGCTGTCCGTTGATTCGAATCCTCTCTCTTACTTGGACCAAATGTGGGGAACTACAAAAAAAAAAAAAAGAAAACAAACAAAAGAAAACTGAAAAGAACTAGAAGGCTTTCGAAATGTAAACATACTCCAATACAAATAATGAACAACGAATCAATATTGTTATTTGTAGTGTGTATGCCAATTCACAGAGATTTTCTCAAGGCACTTTACATATAAAGACACGTGATGTAAGCAAGCAAGCATTATGCTACGGAGGGCCAAAATTGGCAAAATTTGAAATAAATAAATGACCACATAAATAAATAAATAAAAGTGAAAAGAAAAATTAATATAAAAAAATATATACAATTCGAAAAATTATGTCTAAAAAAATAAATGTAAATGAAAATAAATCAGTTTTTATTTTCACTTTTAGTCATTTATTTATTTAGACATTCATTTATTTATTTATTTATTTAGACATACATTTATTTAGTCATTTATGTATTTATTTCGTCATTTATTTATTTAGTCATATATTTAGTCATTTATATAAAACTGCCAAAATTCAAAATAAATATATGACTAACTATATGACTAAATAAATAACGAAATACATGTCTAAATAAATCGATAAATAAATGACTAAAATAAATGACTAAATAAATAAAGGGAATAAATAATTAATTTTATAATTATTTAATTATATTATTTAATATAAAATATTTATATTTATTTTTTTAGATATAATTTTCAAATTATATTTTTTTAATATTCATTTTTATTTTCACTTTTAGACATTTATTTATTTAGTTAGTTATTTATTTCGAAATTTGGCAGTTTTGGTCCTCCATATTATGCTTATAGAGACAAGGAAAAACCCTGAAGGAAGAACAATCAAACAGGACCAAGACGCCGTGTCGACTGTCGAGCAGCTCTCTCATCGAAAAACAGCATTAAAATATTCAACCAGTGAATATGTGAAACTCTTTTCCGATGGATTGTGCAAATATTTTTGGGTAAGTTGAGATACATATCTATATTTTATTTACCTGTCGTGGTATAGTAAAAAAATAACAATACAGATAGAATTGTAGACATTTCTATTTTTTTTCCCTAACATATAGCGTATCTGAAAGTAGTGGTTATCTTTCTATATCTTCCATCCACCACCAATGAAACAGAAAACTAATGAAGCAAAGTGAGAGGAAAATGTGAACCACAGAAGCAGACAGCAAAGAAAAAGAAGCACAGTACAATGACTCAGTGGAGGAAGGAAGGAAGGAAGGAAGGAAGGAAGGAAGGAAGGAGAGAAGAAAAAAAAGACAAACTCATAGCGGAAAGCAGCCACATAATTGATATTATTTCCATCTACAAAACATCCATAAGACAGAAATTTCAGTGCATTTTAAATTTTAATACACTAGCTAGAAACCTAGTTAGGAAAAGAAAGTAGGAAAAAAGCCAAAACATCTAAAACCTTCTATTTGACTCAACGTGATTGCAATCACTGCCAGATTAGACATTTGAAGTAAACTATGTGGGGGCTTGTATGTAAACAAAATAACTTTTCGTACAATATCTTTTTCAATTTTAAGACTTGATTTGATTGTGACCACTTTACCTGTAAAATCCTGTTCGGAAGCCATAACCTCTCAAAATCTGCTCAGTAAATGCACACGTTGACCCCTGAAACACAAAAATCAAAACATTATGTAATATTTTTGTCACTCCCTTCTTAATCACTCAACTTGATTTTTATAGCACTTTAACAGCAGCAGCGGCTGTAACAAAGTGCTGTAAATAAAACATAAGACATAAATCAGGATAAATACAATACATTTTCTAATTAAAGTATGCAAGAGTGACCTTTACATTTGTGCTTAGGATACAAAAAGGTGCAGAAATGCATTCCCTCTTGTCGCGCAAGATATATGAATACTGAATAGGGCTGCTTGATTATGGAAAACATAATGATCATGATTATTTTTGGCAATAATTGAAATCACAATTATTCAAACTATTTTTTTCAACTTCAAGTTGGAGTACAACTTGTGCACTCTGCAGTAGGACGATCATTTATTTTTGGGTACAAAACAGGAAAATGTTTACACATTTAAAAATTTTAAGACCAATTTAAAAAAATAGAAACACTAATTATGCAAGTTCCTTTTAGACCAAACTGAATTTATTATAATGTACATTTATGTTGGCAAAAACTTGAAGTAGAAGTGCAGCATGTGCACTGTGCAGTAGGACGATCATTTATTGTTTGGTACTAAAAAAGAAAATGCTTAACTCTTTGAGCGCCAAAAACGTTTTATAACGATTAGTAAAATCACGATGTATGCCGCTGATAGAATAATTGTTGACTTAAGAAGAATTAACTAACAAGAGTGATTTGCAGAAGATGATTTGATTGATCTAACTATATTGTTTTTATCATACATTTGCTAAGTTTTCATAATCATTGATACCACATACAGTGTTTGCAGCTGGGGGAAAGGGTTTTGCCAGGCTGGCAAAACTGCTCTCGAAGATCTTTCGCGTGGAGACCAAAATACAATATGCATCCGTTGGCAAGGTATTAAGGTGTCTTACTCTCCTTTTTGTGTCTGTGTGAATTATAAAAGTGTCAGTATTGATTAACCTGACAGCCGCCATAAACATTAAATGACGTCAACTACGGTACGTCTTTTTGTGTGTGTTTTTGTTTTAAATCAATGAGCAGTGCAACATGTAAGTGCACCTTACATGTTGCGCATATATATATATATATATATATATATATATATATATATATATATATATATATATATATATATATATATATATATAGACATGAAATTCTTTGAAAGACTATAATTATGCAAGTTCCTTTTGAATTTAACAAAATGTATTAATTATTTTAAAATTTAAAAACGGTGCAAATGTATAAATTTAAACAACTCAAGGTATTAGTATTAATCTTTTCTTTATGATTATGCTAATTTTGTAAAGGTGGATTGTAGATTGAATTTCAATTACATGCACAGCCTTATGTGTGAAGCTGATAGTAGATGAGAAAGAGGAATAAGTCTGACATTTCCAGTATGAGGAGATCTGGATCATAGATGTGGATAGCTACGGCATTGAAATCGTAATCTCACAATCACAGCCCGCATGACGAGCTAGTTTGAAACGTTAACAACTGTACTTTTCCAACAGTCGATCTGCTAGCAAGTGGCACACATACAAAAAGACTGGTTGGATTCTTCTCACATCTACACCGGTGTCAGCTCACCTTGCCCTTTGTTCCTGTCACGTGAATGATGTTGAGGTGGTCTAGTTCCTTCACCTTTGAAAACCACACACACAAGATAACCAATGATGTAATACTTTGTAAGTCCTGAAGCGATCACATCAAACAATAGCTTTCTTTGTAATGATTAGTCATAGAATGTGACCTACGGACTATTTGAGTTTAAAACTGTACTGCACACTCACAGTGAGGCCAGCACGTTCCAGGAAGCCTCTCATGGCTTGAAGTTGCAGCTCAGGGTTGCTCCGCTCCCGCCGTACTTGCTCCAGAGCACCGGCGTTGGTCTGTAACGTGTTGAGGGTACAAATGGCATCCTGAAACAAAAGCAGTAAAGCATTTATAACATAATACGATGGAATTCATTGTGCTTCGGTCATGCTGATATAATACAATTGTACATGATTGGAGTATTGATTTACAGATAAATTCAGCACTTATTGCTCATTGGTGAGGCAACACCTTTATCAATGAATGAAGGCCTTTTTTTTTTTTTTTTTTTTTACACAACTACTATTTGGTTAAATAACTGATTAAGCAATCGACAAAGTTGGCAATTTCACAAATGTGACATAACTGCATTGAGGTAACAATTAAACCCTAACAATTCTCCCAAACACGCTGAGAAACATCAATACCTGAAAAATGGGGTTAAAAAAAAAAAAAAAAAAACTGTGTGCATGTTAAAGTAGCAGTTGTTTGAAGGTTTACAATTACCATAACATCCGAACTATTTTACCTAAGATGCATTTGTAGTAAGGCATGTAAGATGTAAGCGAGATAAATTAATATTAAAACCATGTTTAGACTATTAGACCACAAAAAACACATTGTGAAGAACATTTTTGACTCGACTTCCACTTCAATGCATGTTCCTCCTTGCATCACTTTTACACTCGTAAAATGCCGGAGTTGATACTGAAACTTCTCCTACTCTATACGTCTTTTTTTAAATGCTATCCGTACCTCTACTTGAGTAATGAACGTCAATAATTTTGACACCTCTGATCATTGTTTCATGAAACATGAACAAGTTAATGTTTATTCATAACAATAAGGTTCAATTTATTGCCTAAGTTTGTTTAGATAGATAGATAGATAGATAGATAGATAGATAGATAGATAGATAGATAAAAAGCTATGTGAGACGTCAGCAGCATTTGACGTTTACTCCAAGTTGAAGTGATGAAAACAAAGTGTCTACCGTCTGTCATCACGAGTACTAAACAACACAAAAATAAAGTTAACGCCTGCTTTTATTATTCAACTCATAAACGGGATAAGCACGTGTTGCATTCACGGTCTGCTTACACTTTGACGTTTAGCTAAGTCACAATCATTCCATGTGGCATTTCAGTGGAGCCAAAAAAAAAAATCCGTCCAGTGTCCACGCTTCGGATGACACAGGCGCACTAGATTCATACAGAATTAATATGATATTCCGATGACAAGGCGTCAAATGATGCCTATTCGGAGTGTACTCCTGTCAGCCATGCTAACGGGTAACGGGAAAACTTTGATGCGGCTCTAAAGTAGCGATTAAAACTTGACAAACTAGCTAGCCAGGGCGAGCTAGCAAGCGGCGTGCCGCGGAAGGTTCGTACGGACAGCGCTCACCTGGTACTCCATTCCCGGAATATGAGGAGCAGTCTTCGTGCTGTAGCGTTGGACTGGAAAGCCCGCCAACCTGCACGACCAGACCCGCCGTCTGAGCCTGGCCGTTAACACACACGGCTTCCACACTCGCGACATGCAGACCATTATTGGACGCTAAGCTGTCAAGGGAAGTCGGCACCATATATGGTGTGGGGGCGTGACGAGTTTGGTGACGTCGCGGAAGTAAGTCTTCATTCATTTTCTGGCTGTGCAATAAATTATGGAACTTGATTTTTGATCAGTCATATATGTTTTGCAATAAAGACAAAAAAAATAGATATTTTAAAAAAGGTTCAAATTAGAAATCAATAAATAAATGCGTAAAAACAGGAACAAGATCTTTAAAAAAAATCATTTACCCTTGAGTGACTACTCCCTTGATTTATTGCATCATAAACATTACATTCATATTCATAATATAGCTCATTTATAGTTAAATACAATCCTGGTCACAAAATTCGTTTTTCTAAATGAAAATTAACATTAAAAATATTTTTAAGAGTGGAAGCAACTCGTTTTTGGATTTCCAACAGAGGCACACAGATTTTCAAAATGACACATCGTGACTGACAACCACCAATACCATAAAACCACACAATACATTTGTCTTGTAATGAATTAAATATATATTGTCACTTTTATTTAAAATGACAGACCATTTTTAAAACATTTAGAACGTGGCCTTTGGCATCGCAATGTATGTTACCTCCACCATAAACTGCCCACAACTGGCTAAAAACTAGGGCTGTCAAAGTTAAAGCGTTAAGTCATTAATTAAAATTATCACGTTAATCATGTATTAACGCAAATTAATCACATTATTAATTTTGACCGCAGATGTTCCTTTAGTTGCGTTGCTATATTTGGTGTATGAAGAGTGCACCTGAGCGCAGAAATTCTTAAACATATTTGATACTCGGTGCCAATGGCACAGTACCACCCACACTCATGAAATGCCCCTCACACACGAGGCGACGATGTTGAAAGGTGGAGAATTACCAAGCACGGATGGTGACTGAGCGCCGATGGCGCTTCGTGCGTGCCAGGCTTTAGATGACAGTATTAGCGTTATTGAAAGGGGGAAAACAGCGTTATTGAAAGGGGAAAAACAAACAAACAAAAAACAAACAAACAAAAAAAAAACTTTTGTTGCCTGCCCTCAGAAATGCCAGCCCCCTTCTTGCCACCCCAAAAATATTTTTCTAGATCCGCCCCTGATTCCGTGTGGTATTAAATGCAGGCATTGTGAGTTTTGCAAAATCGGATGGACTGTGAATGGAAAGTGGATAGCAACACATCAGAAAGATTTATTTTCGGGATGGGCAGGACCATACTTCACTTCGGCTGCCCTCTTGTGGCCGATTTATGATCAGGAACTAGAAATTTGAAATTAGAATAAGAATATAAAAGTGCCATTTGTTTCATGCACTGAAACAAATGCTATACTGGGATTTGTTGGTCTTTCTTTAAAGTTATCTCTTTTTTTTTTTTTTTTTTTGTATTGGTGTCGGTGACTAATCAAGAGTTGTGCACTCGTACTGGTACCTGAAAGAAAAAAATAGTATCAAACATTCCTAATATGACTTCATAAAGTCGGTGGTTAGAAGTTGATTGTTCGAGAGTTGGCAGTGGGGATACGGTGAAAAAAATGACTTTAAAAAAAAGCTATAACAAAACTAGGTCAAGGATGTTAAAGAATGTTCATTTATTTATTTGCTCGTTTATTCATTTATATGATTCTATTATTATTATTATTATTATTATTATTATTATTATTATTATTATTATTATTATTATTATCATTATTATTATTGTTATATTATCATTATTATACAATATTATGTACTATTGTATGATTATATCATTGACTTAGGTCGCGCTGAATGCCATATACTGTAGTTACAGTGCAATGTACAATGTTAATTCCACCAATGCAACTTTTAGTTTGGATAATGCTAGTAAATAGGTGATGAGTGGTTAAAATCTGTACAGTACCAACATAAGGACTGAAGTTTAAAAAAAAAAAAAAAGTGCGAGCTGCTAATCCATACTCCAGTCCGGTAGGTGGCGGTGGTATGCTTGAACGCTGGTTGGCAGCCTCACCCAAACAATACGAAGCAGATCCTACGCTACGTACAGACGTGCTACCGGCAAACTTGAGATAGCAGCGATGCAGCGAGAAAAAAACAATAACTCCGCGGCGGCTGAAAAGTAAGACTTCCCACATAAAACACATCTTATTACTGTCTTTTATTTGTTGATTGAAATGCTCACTTAGGTTTGTTAGGCTTGTATAACTTTAGCTTAATAGCAACCGCAATGTCTCATATGCAGGCCTGACCGAGAGGCCGCCATTATGTCCAAATACTACGATGGAGTGGAATTCCCTTTCTGCGACGAGTTCTCCAAATATGAAAAACTAGCAAAAATAGGACAAGGTACATTTGGGTGAGTACTGTATGTGTACACTGTACCTGAGAGAGAATCATGGCTCCCTTAGAACGTGCCGTACCAAGCTAATTGCTAACGACTTGTAAACAACCTTTGGTTGGCTACGCTAATCTAACCTTAACCTCTTCACATTATTTAACACATTTGTTGCGACTGTATGTGTGGTTACACTGGTATTAAAGGGGCAGTGGCTATTTTGCCATGACTGGCAAGCGTTATTTTGCCGTGAACGGATTTGATTGGCCAATCGCCGGAGTCATGCACTGGATGTGGTTCCTCCCTCGCTTCACCCCTTCTTTATCTTCACGAAATATGCACTTTGTTTTTCTATCAAATATATGCTGTTATCAGCATTACCACCCTTACCATAACCCACTCAGAGCTACATGTTGTCAAGAAATTGTAGTAAAAAATAATGTGGGGGGGAGTACGGAGCAGGTTTTGTTGCCATGACATAGCACTTTGCTTCACTGGCACATAATTTGTACTCATAGTTCTCGCACGATTCACGGCAAAATAGCTCTACTTTGCGAGTTGGCAGTCATGGCAAATATCCACACTGTATTAATATAGCCTACATGTTGCGTATATAATAATATTTTAATAATTTGATTTTGAAAGTTTCATAACACGATAATTTCATGTGAGTGTCTGAACAACTTGTCTCATTCATCCTGTCTTTCACAGGGAGGTGTTTAAAGCAAAACACAGACAGACTGGAAAAAAGGTTGCGTTGAAGAAAGTTTTAATGGAAAACGAGAAGGAAGGGGTAAGACGTTGTCATTCTACTTTTAACACTAGACCAGCTCCTACTATTTGAAAGGGAAAGGGCAGCCGCAGCAAACGTAGGCACAGCCATTGTATTTATCCACTCTAGACTGTCAATCACAAATCTACAATGACTCCTGAGAACTTCACAGTTTAGTTAAGAGGATAACTAGTTTGGTGTTCTCTTGGCATATTTATGGCAGTCAGTAACCATTCATTGTCTCGAAACACCATACATTAAAACAGAATTTTTGTTTTTTATTACGTTCTGAAAATCACGACTAGCTAGAATTCTGCAAATAATTGGGTATAGAGTCACAAAGAATATGTGAATACGTGAATTTGTCAATGCCAAACCGCAAATTTTTTTTTTGTCAGGTGTTGGCGCAGTAATTGAACTCTGTGGCACGGTTCAGTTCTGGCGAAAAGGGAATTAAAACCTTGTTCTGACGGCATAATGGTGACATGAGTACCAGGAGGAAATTCTGCTTTAGATGTCCCTACTAGAATTGTAAATTGTGCTGTGTATCATTTAGTTACATTTATTCAGACACATTTTATAAATATATCATTGTGTGGCCAGTTATACATCAAATTGCTCTCTGGTTGCTGTTTCAGTTCCCAATCACTGCTCTACGAGAAATAAAAATCCTGCAGCTGCTCAAACATGAGAATGTGGTGAATCTGATTGAGATCTGCAGAACCAAAGGTTGGTGTCATTACTAGCTTACAAGTTAAGGCATTAGTGTCATGCTTTTTATGAGACCGTAAGTGTGTTCTAGTGTTTGAAGTTGGATCTGCTTCTCATCATTTTTCTAGCTACCCAGTACAACCGATACAAAGGCAGCATCTATCTGGTGTTTGACTTTTGTGAGCACGACCTGGCCGGACTGCTTAGCAACACAAATGTAAAGTTCACCCTGGCAGAGATCAAGAAGGTCATGCAAATGTTGCTCAATGGGTTGTACTACATCCACAGAAACAAGGTAAGACAAATATACATGTTCAAGTTTTGTATAATTAGATACACTTGGTTGTTAATAAATAAATAAAAATAAAGGGCAAATGTTTATTGCCACGCTAACGACAAAGTCACCCAGTTTGATTGTTAACCTTAGGAATAAAGTACATACCGTATTTTTCGGATTATAAGTCGCAGTTTTTTCCATAGTTTGGCTGGGGGTACGACTTATACTCTGGTGTGACTTATGTGTGAAATTAACACATTATTATATAATTTCACATGTTATTTTCACACTAAACCACAAGAGGGCGCTCTAGGCCTGTGTTGATAAGTTCAACATTGCTGGTAGAAGAGCATCGTCTACCTCCCGAGTTGGGGGAGTTGTTTAAAAGTGACACCAAGGATGAAGTTTTCATTGGATTTAGTGATTTGGAGTGAAACTGATAGTTTGGTAAACTTGTTAGCATGTTCTTTATGCTAAAGTTATATGAATAACTTGTAGTGATGGGAACAAAATTCACCCACGGAACGTTGGGACGAAGGGAGCGTTCCGGTTCGGAAGGTTTTGTTATGTGGAAAAGGGGAGTTAGCCTGTTAGCTTCCAGCTGAGTGGGGAGTTGCTGTTAAGACCTCAGAAGCTGATGTCAATAAAACGCCAGCCTTTGGCTCCGTGCTTCAACACTCCGCCTCCGACTCCCGTCACTGCTCGCTACAAACTCTTAATATGTTACGTCGTTACTGACGTTACCAAGCATGTCAGTCATGTAACGTTAGTATGCCGTACACTAATTCAGCCTGTTGTTCTCTCTTTTATTTTTATTTTAAATTGCCTTTCAAGATGACATGTATGTTTTTGGTGTTGAATTTTACCAAATAAATTTCCCCCAAAAATGCGACTTATACTCCAGTGCGACTTATATATTTTTTTTCCTTCTTAATTATGCATTTTTTGTCTGGTGCGATTTAGAATCCGGAGCGACGTATAATCCGAAAAATACGGTAATCATTAGGGGTGTTAAAAAAAATCGATTCGGCGATATATCGCGATACTACATCGCGCGATTCTCGAATCGATTCAATAAAAAAAAAAAAATCTTTTTTTTTTTTTTTTTTTAAGAGCTCAGAATTGTTCATTCGGTAGTCTTACAGATTCAACGTCTTATCATCATTGCCTTTTTTTTTTTTTTTTTTTTTTTTTTTTTTTGTGTGTGTGTGAATCGATTTTTAAACTTCCATTTTTAATGGAAAAATATTCAACAAAACGTCTGACTTCGGGTTAGGGTTCACACCTTAAGCATGGAAGAATGTTATATTAATGAACATTAAGCCTTAATATTTTATTTTAATGCTGTTCAAACATGAAACAGATTACAACCTCTATAAGACTGAAATTTCAGATAAATCAATAATACATTTTCATATAAATCTTACACTCTACAAGCTTACTGATTAGTATGTTCTAAATTTGAATGAAAAAAAATCGCAACAATCGACTTATAAATTCGTATCGGGATTAATCGGTATCGAATCGTGACCTGTGAATCGTGATACGAATCGAATCGTCAGGTACTAGGCAATTCACACCCCTAGTAATCATGTTGCGTTTTGTTGTCAGATCCTTCACAGAGACATGAAGGCGGCCAATGTGCTCATCACCAGAGATGGTGTCCTCAAACTGGCTGACTTTGGTTTGGCTCGAGCTTTCAGTCTAGCCAAAAACAGCCAAGGGAACCGCTACACCAACCGTGTGGTCACCTTGTGGTACAGACCTCCGGAGCTGCTGCTCGGTAAGGAGTCAACGCAGGAGCCGTATACATCACAGATGGATTCCAGAAATATTTGTCATTTCTAGATTATCATGTTGATTTGCAAATCCAGGTTGAAGGGTTAATGTGTAGAATTTACTGCCACCTAGTGGGGAACTAATAGAATGACATGAGTTGATTATATTAAAAATGTACTTTGATATGATATTGTTGCATATTATTTCACAGGTGAGCGAGACTACGGCCCCCCGATTGACTTGTGGGGAGCAGGTTGCATCATGGCAGAGATGTGGACAAGAAGTCCCATCATGCAAGGGAACACCGAGCAGCACCAGCTCACTCTCATCAGCCAGCTTTGTGGCTCCATCACGGCTGAGGTACGTCTTCACATCACACTAAGCTACTTGATTTACAAGATTAATTGATTCTGTGACCAAGCTTGTAATTGAATTCACTCAATTATCAATTTTTTTTTTAGTTCTGGAAAGGAACTGCTATTTTTTCCCCCAGAATTCCATGTTACCATGGAATTCCTCTGTTGAAAATGAAGCACCTTGTCAAAAGCCACCAACTGGCCTCACATTCACTAACCGACAGACACTTATTTTATGACACTCTTTCCATCCATCTTGTTGTTACTGTTCTAAATAAAAAATACAAATTAAAATTTGGTTATGTCTAATTTCCAAATTTCCAGAGCCATTCGAACTGCTCCAACTCTGAACTGTTCCGCTCTTAACTATTTCCATCTTTATTTTTAAAATTTAAAAATAAAAGATGAAAAATTTGATTCTAAAATACTTACCTCTGATTTACACATTTCTTGACTGATTCATATTGTTCGGCTAATTCTGATGTAATTATTATTTTTTTTTTCAAAATTTGAAAAAAAAAAGACAATTTTAGAGGAAATTTTGTTGTTGGATTATTAATTTATGTTAGGGCTGCACAATATATCGAGAAAATATTCATATCATGATATTGGGCCATGCAATATGTATATCGCAAAGACATGCAATACGTTTTATATGGAATTTTATGCTTTTATCTGAATTTGACCAGTCAGCCACAAACTAAAATGTGCATAGCCATCCAATAGTTGAACATTACCGAGGTGTAATTACAATTAATGAACTAAAAATATATTGAGTTTACTTATTTTGCAGCATGAAAAAAAAATGTAATTTTTTCATTATATCATAAAAATGTAATTTCCTTAGGTACATGTTAAATATCGCAACGATATCTATCGCTATAGTCAGCAACTATAACGCATGATTTTCCATTATCGTGCAGCCTAATGTATGTTTTTATAAAGTATAATAATATATTATTTGTTCCATTTTCCTTATTAAAAAAACACAATCAAAGTGTTTTGGATGAGGCTGGAACATATTAATGCCATTTCTATTAATTTCCCCTGGAAAAGATGATTTGAGTTATCAGTGTTTTGGGTTCTGAGCATGGTTACGCAATGAGTTAACCTCATATCTCAAGGTACCATTGTATAAAAACATTTTTAAAAAAGTGTCAATATTAAGCTGTTTTTATAGAGTGTAACTAAGCCCAAGTCTCACATCCAGACACATTTTCTTATTTGTGTGTTAACATGCTTTTAACTTGGAAACCTTGGAGCACTCGTAAGTTTTTCATTGATTTTTTTTTTGTCTCACCCGAAGGTGTGGCCAGGTGTGGACAAGAAGTACGAACTATACCAGAAAATGGAGCTGCCGAAAGGCCAAAAGAGGAAAGTGAAGGATCGTCTGAAAGCTTACGTCAAAGACCCGTATGCGCTGGACCTGATCGACAAGCTGCTGGTCCTGGACCCAGCCCAGCGTACAGACAGCGACGACGCCCTCAACCATGACTTTTTCTGGTCTGACCCGATGCCGTCGGACCTGAAGAACATGCTGTCCACGCACAACACCTCCATGTTTGAATATCTGGCTCCTCCCCGGCGGAGAGGCCACATGCCCCAACAGCCGCCCAACCAGAACAGGAACCCTGCCACCACCAGTCAGACTGAGTTTGACAGAGTGTTTTAGGCAAGATTTTTTTTGTTTTGTTTTGTTTTGTTAAAGGAGCTCAACATGCTTAATGTTTGGTTAGAAAGCGCAGGAAACTACCTATTCTCATCTCCAGCTTTGTTGCATGACCACTTCCTGCTTGGGATGGCTTCACTGCAGGCAATCGTGACTCATAGTCGATCCAAAACCTGCACGGCGTATGTTATGTTTTGACATAATTCTTGGTTTACAAGTAAAAAGACGGATGATAGCATTCCGGAACACTTTCATTGAACAAAGGCCATGTTGGATTGTGAAATCAGAATGCCAAGTTTTTTTTTTTTTTTTGTTTTTTTTTTGTTTTTTTTAAATTTCCTCACTTGTCCAGATTTTTGGACGCAGATATTGTTTTGAGGGATTAAAGTGTGGGCAGCCGCACTCCACTCATGGGCAACTGTGACATACACAAAAACCATATTTGGATGGTGAAGGACTGTGGAAATAATGGGGTTTTGTTTTGTACAGAAATTGTCTATTTTGATTAAAATCAAAACCTTGAAACGTGTTTGGGCATCCACCCATCCATTTTCTCAACCGCTTATTCTCACGGTCACGTATATCACAAAATTGTCACATGTAGAAAAGATGGGGTGGGAACAGTTTCCATGCATTTTGGACCCATCCTGATGGAACATAGGAGCAGATATTATTATTTTACATTTTACACCTTAAGGAACTGATGCAGTTGCCAAAAAAAGTTTACAAACATTAGGTTCAGAATGAACGATTTGTTTTTTAGTGACTTGTATAAAAATGATCGGGTCTAACCAATCAAATAATCAGTTACGTATTACTGTGCATATATTACAGTACGACAGCCCAAAAAATGGATTTGTTGCTTTATAACCTGAACAGAACCAAATGTCATACATTGTACATGTACAGCTACTACAGCAAGAAAGTACGGTAATGAAAAATAGCCTAAAACAAAACATAAAAACTCAGTATTCCGTTTTTTATTTTTATTTATTTATTTATTTTTTGCAAACAGAAATAATTTTGGTAATCCTAATTGACCTAAAACAGAAAAGGTTCACTGTGCTTTAACGTGAGTCGGGGAGGAGAAAAAACTCGTTTTCAACTGTATACAATTCCACTAGGTGGCAGTATTGTTCCGCAACACCTTCAAGTTCTCTTTTCATTACTTCTATCTGTCAGCAAACTTGGGTCAGCAGCGGGATGTTTTAGCAGTTTTGCTCGATAATTAACTTATCCTCATCATTGTGTAATTTTTGTAAATATATTACTGAAAACATTTCCTTTATTAGTTAAGTTTTGTTGATAGTGTGTTTTGAATAATTTGGAAGTTGACAACCAGATTTCTTGTCACGTACACTTCATCCAGTTGCAGATTGGAAAGTACTAACCATGCATTTGGAACTTCCTAGGCTCAAACAAATTACTGGTTGATACATTTATGCATATTTGTATCTTAATGCTGTATATTAAAATATTTTTTAAAGTTTTTCATGAAAATAAAAGCAATGCATAGGCAGAATTTTTGTTCAGGCCTTGGCTGTTGAGTACACACAATCAAAATGAATGAATTGTGGTTTATCCATCCATCCATTTTTTTGACCACTTATTCCTCACAAGGGTCGCGGGGGGTGCTGGAGCCTATCTCAGCTGGCTTTAGGCAGGGTACACCCTGGACTGGTTGCCAGCCAATCACAGTGAATTGTGGTTTACTCAATGGGAAATGATTCGATGTGGATCGTGGCTCTTTTTGGGGTCACATTTATAAAAGTATGGTAGACTAAGAATATATAGCCCCCCCCCCCCCCACACACACACACAAAGATAAGTGAAAGTGGGATGATAAGGCTTATTAGAGATGACACAGCATGGTAGAAATCCCAGTTGTGCTATGTGTGAAGGACACAGAACATTGGCTGAACTGCATCATTACAACGCAGCGTTACATGGTGCTGTACAGGAAACCTCCATTTACTATGCTATGTTCCTACAACACTGTCATAATCCAGTTTTTGTCAGAACATGTTTCTAACACAAACTTACTGTAATAGTTGGAACACAGAAAGAGATGAAAACAATGTCATCGTGCAGCCTTCGTAACCACAAGACGTCATAGGTGAGTGATATTTGAGTCTGCCACATGGTGTATAAGGCACACAAAATGTGCCACTGTGTTTTTAAAGCTTAAAGGTTTTAATTTCCTTGTTAACATATTAGTAATTACAATTTTTTATGAGATTGACATGGTTTTAATCTCATTATTTTATTTATTACACCCATTTTCAAATGTCTGTATTGACCAACATAACATTTGCATATAAAATATCACCAAATAGATTCAAGATTTTATTATTTCCATGAGTATAAGTGTGTCACCGATTCCATAAAATATCCATCCATTTTCTTGACGGCTTATCCTCACAAGTGTCGCGGGGGTGCTGGAGCCTATCACAGCTGGCTTTGGGCAGTAGGCGGGGGACACCCTGGACTGGTTGCCAGCCAATCGCAGGGCACACAGAGACGAACAACCAAGCACACCTAGGGACAATTCGGAGCGCCCAATTAACCTGCCATGCATGTCTTTGGAATGTGGGAGGAGACCGGAGTACCCGGAGAAGACCCACACAGGCACGGGGAGAACATGCAAACTCCATCCAGTAAGGCCGGAGCCTGGACTCGAAACGGAGTCCTCAGAACTGGGAGGCAGACGTGCTAACCACTCGACCACCCTGCCCTCCCTAAAATATATTTATTAAAAATAAAAACATTATTTATAATAAAAATTGTATGCGTCCCCCAGTTTACCTTACCACCCCGTCACACTTACTAGTTTTGTCTATAAAATTACACTGTAAAAAGGATTGCAATCAGCATTTCATTGAAAGTAATAATATCCATTCAAAACAGGATAAACCTGCCATGCATGTCTTTGGAATGTGGGAGGAGACCAGAGTACCCGGAAAAGACCCACACGGGCACAGAACATGCAAACTCCACCCAAGAAGGCCGAAGCCCGGACTCGAGCTTGCATCTGGGGTGGCGGATGTGCCAGCAGGCTGCAATAATAATAATAATAATAATAATAATAATAATAATGATAATATTGTTACACTTTTAATGTAAAGAATGATTTTTTTTCAGTTAAAAGTAAAGTATACTCTTGTAGCTCAGGAACTTGACCACATGGAGAAAAATGGCCATTTTTTTGGGGTCCCCATCACATACGTTAAGGACGTTTTACTAGTAGCAAAACATTAGATTTTTATATTTTTATGTAAGTAGAATACATATTGTCCACGACGGGGAGGTAGAAAACGGCTACAAGGTCTAAATAATGAAGGATATCATTAATAAAGATTTTATGTCTGAGGTGGGAAAATGTGTTTTTATTTTTTGGATGATTACATGTCTTACATGTTTTGGATTTTGAAAAAAGGAGTTTGCTCAGCATGGAATTTTGCAAGGTGGAAATGGCCCCGTTTCGAAGATTGACTCAGGTGGTGTAGGAGCATTGTAAAGCAACACCGAGGAGCCCCCCATGTGTACTACTCGATATGGAGTATTTTTGGCTGTAATTACACTACCACCCAGCACTAATGTAATATTATAATTTCAATGATATTATTAATGTAATAAATCTAATAGCTTGTGAAATTCCTGTCAAAGCAATAAACGGCATTCAGATCAGTACTTCTTTGCGCTTCCAAGCAAATAAAGTTCCTACTCCTTTCTGACCGAGGCTTGTCATTACTGTAGTCAGTCAGTTAGTTTTTAAAGTCACTTTAATATGACTTTTGATGTCTGTCATGAATCACCTCATTTCTCTCTCCTCACTGTGTGAACTGTCAAACTA